>NW_012267227.1:11725044-11730347 GCF_000151885.1 Dipodomys ordii
GCTTGAACTCTGGGCCTGGGCGCTGTCCCTCAGCTCTTCAGCTCAAGGCTAGCACTCTACCACTTGAGCCACAGCACCACTTTTTTTTTTCTTTTTGCTTATGTGGTGCTGGGGAATCAAACCCAGGGCCTCATGCATGCAAGGCAAGCGCTCTACCACTGAGCCACCTTCCCAGCCCCTGTCCCTGAGCTCTTCTGCTCAAGGCTAGTATTGTTCCCACTTTGAGGCACAACTCTACTTCTAGTTTTCTGGTGGTTAATTGGAGATAAGAGTCTCACAGACTTTCTTGACTGGGCTGGCTTTGAACCATGATCCTCAGATCTCAGCCTCTTGAATAGCAAGGATTACAGGTGTGAGCTACTGGCACCCAGCATAGATTCCTTATTGTGAAACACTGATTAAGTTTGTGATTTTTATTCATCTGTCTTATAAGCTTGGATAAAGTAAGTTTGCCCTGCGGGGGAGGAGTAGTCCTCAGAGGAGGCTTGTGAAGGTTTTTTCTTAGGTAGAGGGAGGGAAGGATTATGATTCCCAGGGTGGTGGTTTGTTGTGGTGGTTTCTGGATACCTGGGCATCTTGTCCTTCTGATTATCACCAGCTTGGCCTTAGTGCCTTCCCATCCAGTCTCAAGCCAGTCCCTTACCTGTACAGAATGACCCCGGCCACCCTTTGACAATGAAATCCCCACTCCTCTGAGTAGGTATGGGTATATTTCAAGACCTTAGGGAAACAAAAAAGCAATAATAACTCATTTACTATGGGAGTAATTATGCACCTAAGTACTTGGCTGCGTTTACTTGTTTTTCAATGTATAATAAGTATTTTCATTCTGTGAGTAGAAACTGCACAAAGAAAGCCGTCTTTTGTGTGTGATTATAACATGATACATATTCGTAGACTTAAAAAAACTGAGACAGTTTAAAACCAAAAAACCTATTTAGTTAAATCTTCATTGACTTATGTGAGTTGGAACATATCCTGACTAGGATTGAAAAATTCAGCTCAGAAAATTTAGAAAATTTCCAGTTACCTGTGTACATGCGATGATCAGACAAAAGTGATTTAAAAAGGGGCTGGAAATGTGGCTTAGTGATAGAGTACTTAGCCAGCATGCATGAGGCCCTGGGTTCAATTCCTTGGTACCACATAAACAAAAAACAAAGGAAAATACTTTTTAAAAAGTGATTAAAGCTGGGTGCCGGTGGCTCATACCTGTAGTCCTAGCTACTCAGGAGGCTGAGATCTGAGGATCACGGTTCAGGTAAAGCTGTGAGACTCTTATCTCTAACAAACCACTCAGAAAACTGGAAATGGCGCTGTGGCTCAAGTGGTAGAGTGCTATCCTTGAGCTGAAGAGCTGAGAGACAGCGCCCAGGCCCAGAATTCAAGCCCCACAACTGACCCCCCCCCAAAAAAAAAGATTAAAAAAAGCTTTGATGCAGGATACCTTTCCATTACTTAAAGGAGTGCATTGCCATTTACAAATTCTGTCGGAGGTTAGCCAGTGGCTCATGGCCTGGAATCCTAGCCCAGGAGTGGGGTTTGAAGCCAGCCTGGGAAAGAAAGTCCATGAGACTGTTACCTCTGATTATCCACCCAAAAAAGCCAGAAGTGGAGCTCTGGTTCAAGTGGTAGAGCACTAGTCTTAAGCAAATAAGCTCAGGAACAGTGCCCAAGCCCTGAATTAAAGCCCCAGGACCAACGCACACACACAAAGTTCTGCCAAAGTTTAAAAGAATTGAACAAAGAGAATGTGCCAGGTAATGGGGAAGGGAGAGAAAAAGAGAGGGGGGAGAGGGAGGAAAACAAGGAGAGAGGGAAAGACAAGGAGGGAGAGAGAAGAGGGGAGGGAAGGGAGTGACAGAAAGAGGGCAAGATTGGAAGAGGGTTCGAGGGAGGGAGAAAACCAGTAGAAATCTATGTCTTTCATCATTACTTATTTTAAAATGAAGTCAGAAATTTGCCAAAATTAATCTAACATTTTTTTCTGACTTCTTTTTTTTTTAAAGCATCAACACATTTTTTAACACGGTAACTGTTCTCACTATTCTATAATCTACTTTGAACACGTCTTACTAGGTAGGAAGGCTGCTCAGTTTATGCTCCCAATTTAACATGAACAAATTTAAATACAACTGTTTTTACTACTTCTATTAGTCATTCCAACCATTAAGCAAGATGACTTTGAACTCCCTTTTAATGAGAATAATAACTCTAGCCCTTGGCTCAGTCTCTAGGCTGTTCTTCAGGCTCCTTTTGTTTTACATTTCTTGGCAGTGTGAAATTCCTCTTGTGATGTGATGTTTCTCATTTTGTAATTCTCACGACATCGTGTTTAATTTACCGATTCAGTTTACATGGGCTATTAACCTTGTCTCTTGTTTGTGTTCTCAGCTCTACATCTCCCCAAAAAGCTTTTGATCATTTTTCTAGGCCTGTACTTTGTCTGATCCATGCTTTGCAGCTTTAAAGTTGGTTGGTAACTTAAGGTTCTCTATGTATTGAAGTATCTTCCCCATTCAGCTTTTAAAGAGAAAAGTTTGCTTGGCCAGGTGTAGTGTTTGTTTATGGAAATTGAACGACTCATCTGCATCTTGTATAAGTTTTTTTCCTCCTGTGTTCATATGTAGAAATATGAACATGTGAAGGTCAGTCAACATTTTATTTTTTTATCAAATTTTATCTTCATTGTCTTTCTTTGTCTATCAGGTGTTAGAACTTCACCAGTGAGAGGAGAAAGGAGAAAATGAGAGTTTATTTGTTGTGCTTTTGGGTTGAAGGGAGCTCATTGGGCTAACAGGGGGTCTCTCATATTCACTTCCATTTGGGGATGGTAATTCTTTCAATCTGGGTAAGAATAAGCAAAAGGCCCTGGGAGATGATCTGTCTTATAAGGATATTCCAATACATAAGTATGTAAACATACACGGGGTCATATGCATTGATACATACACATATGAACTGAAGTATGATATGCAGGGGAGGATTTCAGTGTTGTATCGCTTTTGAACAATGAAATTACAGTCTCAGGACATGAGTACCAGGAAGCTGAAATGTGTATGTAAGGGTGACGTAGGGGAAGAGGGGGAGTGGGTGGCGGGGGGGGCAGTAGACAGATGGAGAGAAGAAGAATGGGTGAATGCATTCCTACTATTCAATGTGACGATGTGGACCATGGCAGGGATGGGTGGGGTTAGGAGAGATGGGGGAGAAAGATGGAAGGGGTGACAAGAATCATGATGCATTGTACTTACAAAGCACACGTGCCATTGACAGTGCTTTGTACAAGTACTTACAAAAACCAAAAGAGGGCAGGGGTCATGGCTCCAGTGGTAGAGTGCTTGCTAGGTAAGCGCAGGGCCCCTAAATTCAAACCTCAGCATCAACAAAGAAAGAATTCCTTAATAACTAAAAGGATATTCCATTCCGTAGGTGGTTACAACTTCAAAATGAAATAGTCACGGCTTCTAGTTCTAGCTGTGCCCAGATGACTTCACGGTGTTGCTTGGGTTATTCTACCAGACTCCTGACGGTGTCTCTATTCAGCAGGTGCTTTCATTTGCCTGAGTTTGTGTCTGGACAGAATGATGCTGAGAGGAGCCCCCAGGGCTCCCCTGCACCGCCAGCCGTTCAGCTCAGAGTTCCCGAGTGGAGGCCGACGGCGTGCTTGTTTCTCTAAGCCACGGGCCATCTGGTCCTTAGAGCTGACTGACCTGTGTTTTTCTCTGTTTTGAAGCTTCCTTGTCTCCATTTCTTTTTTGTTGTCAATTGACTATTGCCACCCCAATCCTCTTCTCCTGTCTGTGTCTTTTCTTTGGGAGACTCTGGCTTTACCGTCATCCTGAGACAAACCCCAGGTCTGTGTGGACCCTCAGCCGGATGGGAAATTTGGGCTTCTCCTGTTCTTCAGGAGCAGTGTAGTCACACTGTGAATAGGATATAGATCTTCACCCCGATATCTGGTAACCAGGGCAACGCATGCACCAATGGAGAGTACAGATGATGACATGTTGGAATTAGTCATAAA
This sequence comes from Dipodomys ordii, assembly GCF_000151885.1. Classification (NCBI taxonomy): domain Eukaryota; kingdom Metazoa; phylum Chordata; class Mammalia; order Rodentia; family Heteromyidae; genus Dipodomys; species Dipodomys ordii. The sequence goes on from NW_012267227.1 coordinate 11,729,072, forward strand.
AAATGCCAGTGACTTGGATTTGTTATGCATTTCTGCCTGTTAGTTGTTTCTTTGTATTGAGGCATCACCATAGTAACAATGGTTTTGTTTTTTTTTTCTTTCAAAGCAAACATTTGAAAATGCTTTCTGCTTCAATTGTGCCATTTGTATCTGTGTATGTTATTCTAAGTTCTATACGACAAGACATTGCCATTTACCCTCTATAAATAATTTACTTGTAGGAGAAAATATATTTTTGGACATCTCTCAAATTCGTTTTTTGTGCTGGATTCAAAAGTTTAAAAGCACAAATGTTTGTTTTTTTTAAATCTCTCTGACATCTCGTTTGTTTAAATAGTGTTGTTCATTGGCTAAATATTTGTCTTGATTCCTTATCTCTTCAGTTTGATTTGTCTGCTTATCATCTTTAGTTCTAGCCTCCGAGTCCCTATGCCTGAGGATTTGGAAGTGGAACTTTAATGTAACTAAGGAATCCAGTAAAACTATTTTATCCTTTATTTTCTCCAGTTGAATTCATAAAGACTCCAAGATGACAGTGTTTCACCTGTAGAAGGTGAAAATTAATTAATGGAGATAACGTCAAGCATCCCCATAAGCCAACTTTCTAATTCCATCTGCTTAGTGAAGTACATTTTAAGCAAACCTGCACAGACTTGGATTTTTTATTATTTTATTTTCTTCATTGTAATTACACAAAACTGGACGGTATCTGAGCCATAGAAAAGTGGGAATAAAAGATTGAAAATAGGAAATTCCTTTTATTTTGAGTAGTTGTACAAAGGGGTTTCAATTCCACATGTCAGTTTCTGAGTACAGGGCATCTTCATCAATTCTCTCCCATCTCTCCCAACCCCACCCATCCCCTCAAGTTACCAATTTTTTCTGTGGCTTTTTTTTTGGGTCGGTTGTGGGGCTTGAACTCTGGGCTTGGGCACTGTCCCTGCCCTCTTCAGCTTAAGGTGAACGAACGCTCTACAGCGTTCAGCCACAGCGCCATGTCCGGTTTTCTAGTGGTTTATTGGAGTTAAGAGTCTCACGGACTTTCCTGCCCGGGCTGGCTTTGAACTGTGATCTTCAGATCTCCGCCTCCTGAGTAGCTAAGATTACAGGCATGAGCCACCGGCGCCTGGCTGCTTTTTTTTATTTTTTAATTTTTTTTTGGGTCCGGTCATGGGGCCTGAACTCTGAGCCTGGGCGCTGTCCCTCAGCTCTTCAGCTCAAGGCTAGCACTCTACCACTTGAGCCACAGCGCCACTTCCGGCATTTTTTCTTTTTG
>NW_012267227.1:11730397-11737445 GCF_000151885.1 Dipodomys ordii
TAGAAAACAGGAAGTAGAGCTGTGGCTCAAAGTGGCAGAGTGCTTACCACGAGCACAGACGCTCAGGGACAGTGTCCAGGCCCTGAGTTCAAGCCCTATAACCAACAAAAACAAAACAACAATTTTGGAAAGATTGTATTAGAGAAAATTAAAAGTAAGATTATAACATGGAAGGGGTGACATTGATCAAGATGCATTGTACTCAAATTGTTGTGTTGAATTGAAAAACAATAAAACTCTGAACAGTAAGGCATAAAAATAATTTTAGGAAGGATATGGTTATTGCTTTAAGACGGATTATTTAGGAGTCTTCAAAATGAGAAGCAATTGTGGGAAGAGCTACGAAACGAAAGGATATTTTCCCATAGTTATTTTGCAGAAGTATATTTAGGTGCATCTCTTATTTTTGGGTTTTGTTTTTATTTTTGCTGTTGTTGTCATGGGACTTGAACTCAGGGCCTGGGTGCTGTCCCTGAGCTCTTTTGCTCAAGGCTAGGGCTCTACTACTTTGAGCTACAGCACCACTTCCAGTTTTCTGGTGGTTAATTGGAGATAAGAGTCTCATGGCCTTTTCCGCCTGGGCTAGCTTTGAACCATGATCCTTAGGTCTTAGTCTCCTGAGTAGCTAGGATTACAGGCATGTGCCACCAGCCCTAGGCTAGGTGTAGCTTTTCTACTGGTTATTTACACTTCTCTTTCAGGCCAATCTAGCAAACTAATAGGGAGGAAGCCACTGGCTAGCATTCCTATTAACATCTTAAGTGTTGTTGACCCTCTGCTTGTATTTCTCATCGTTTCCTGTCCCTTCTTGTTATCTTGCTTAAAGAATTATTCTTCCCTCTTCAGGCTCCAGGGAATCTGAGCCAGAGAAAACAAGAACATGTAGACTTCAGTCCTCAGAGAGAATTTTCAAGCCCTAACAAGTAACCTTAGACTAGAGCAGCTGTTCTTCTCCAGCCGGGTAGGGCCACCACATACAACTGTCATTCTACACGGTTTGTGCGTGAACCCTCCTGATGTCATTTTCTTTTCTTTTTGTGGGTTGTTGGGCTTGAACTCGGGGCCTGAGCGCTGTTCCTGAGTGTTTTCATTCAAGGCTATTGCTCTACCACTTTAAGCCACAACGCGGTTTTCTGGTAGTTAATGGGAGATTCATGGACCTGACTGCCGGAGCTGGCTTTGAACCTCCATCCTCAGCTCTCAGCCTCCTGAGTAGCTGGGATTATAGATGTAAGCCACTGTTGCCTGGCTCTAATGTCATTTTGTACCTGCTGGTAGCATGTGTATATGTAACAAAGAGCAAAGGAAGTTCTTCAAAGGTGCAAATTCAGTTTGGTCTAAGTTAAAGTTCACAGAAAAGACTTGGCCTATTTTTGATGCTGGTCCTAGGGTTGACCACAAGAGCCCGGGCACTGTCCTTGAGCTTTTTTTTCACTCAAGGTTAGCACTTGACCGCTTGAGTCACAGCTCCACTTTAGGCTATTTTGGTGGGTTGTTGGAGGTAACAGTCTAATGGGCTTTCCTGCCCGGCCTGTCTTTTTGAACTTGGATCCTCACATCTCAGCCTCCTGGGTAGCTAGGATTACAGAGGTGCGCCCAGCTATGAGTCTGGTTTGAATGTGAACACTGATCTCTGGGTGACCAAGGGAGATGCGTGAAGAGTACAGGGAAAGGGCGCGTGCTGGTCAGCCGAAATGCCCTAGGCCTACTCTGGGGTGGGCGGGGGACTGCCTAGGGATGGGGGAGCAGAAAGAGGTTAGGAGGGATGCTGTGGGGCGGCGGCCTTGGAGCCAGACAGTAGAAAGCTCGGGGGAAGGAACAAGGGAGCTGTTGATCCTTTGATTTGAGCTCCCTTCCTGCTTGAGCAGTACTTAACCTTGTCTTCTTGCTTGGATTTGTCCATTTTGGTAATACGGGGCCTAGGAAAGCTAGTGCTAGTGCTAGTGGCTCCAGTTGGGAGGCCCAATGAGAGGGGTACAACAGGAAGACATCCTGATGGTTTCAGGTATTTGAGATTCTAGGAGGTTCGTAATGGAGAGGTGGGGAATGATGAACTTCCTCTCTGGTCTCTTTTCTTGGAACTACTAAGCCATCAACACCATTCTTCCTCTTCTCCGGTCCCTGTATGATTGAACAACTTCTTTTTTTTGGGGGGGGGGTGGTCTGGTCGTGAGGCCTGAATTCTGGGCCTGGGCGCTGTCCCTCAGCTCTTCAGCTCAAGGCTAGCGCTCTACCACTTGAGCTACAGCGCCACTTCCAGTTTTCTGGTGATTTATTGGAGATAAGAGTTTCAGGGACTTTCCTTCGCGGGCTGGTTTGGAACCATGATCCTCAGATCTCAGCCTCCTGAATATCTAGGGTTACAGGTGTGAGCCACTGGCACCTGGCAGTCATTTATTTATTTATTATTTTAGTTTTGGTTGTGGGGCTTGAATTCAAGATCTTGGACTCTTGCTTGGTTGGTTGACTTTTATTGCTCAAGGCTCGCCCTCAACCACTTGAGCCACAGCTCTCCTTTGAGTTTTTCAATTTTTTATTGTTATTATAAAGGTGATATAAAACGGGCTTACAGTTATATAAGTCAGGTAAAGAATACTTTTTCTTGGACAGAGTCACCCCTTCTCTCACTCACAGTTTTTCCCTCCCACAAGTTGTTTTCCTCCCAACATAATGTCAACATAATGTCTATGGGTACCACTGCTGTGTTTGTTCACCTTTGATCCTCCATTACTATGACCTCCCCCTTACCCTTCCAAGGACAGATACATGGACAAACAAACAAGACCAAAAGAAAAGAAGGTCAACAACAAAGAAAAACTTCTTGTTTCTATTTTCTGGAATTCATTTCCATAAATATTATTTTATATGATCATATGCCTCTAGGCCTGGCACCTTTGTATTCCTCCTTTAAGAGTATCTTCCATTGGTCTCACTGTGCATGAATGCCTAGAGTCTTATAGAATTTATCATGCCCTGGTGTATTATAGATCTACTTTCCGCACATGAGAGAGAACTTGTGCTGTTTGTCTCACTGAGCTTGGCTTACTTCATGTAACGTGATTTGTTCTTTGTCTATCCATTTCCCAGCAAATGACATAATATTATTCTTGCTAATAGCTATGTAAAATTCCATTGTGTATAGGTACCATAGTTTTTGGGTCCACCCATCTATTGTAGGGAATCTGTGCCATTCCCTTCTGGCTTTTTGGTAACTTATTGGAGATAAGTCTCCCGGACTTTCCTGCTCAGGCTGGCATCAAACCTCCGCCCTCAGGTCTCAGGCTTTGGAGTAGCTAGGATTACAGGCTTGAGCCATCCGAGTCTGGCAAAGTTTGCTCTTGAAGCTGTCCCTTTAGGATGCAGGTTCCCAAGTCCCAGCACATTTATGATGTAGATGGTTATTTTTTTTTTCTGGAATGACTACAATCTGGCTAGACTTAGGCTTGATAAGGGAATCTGTTACTCTTTATTGTGTCAGTCACTTCCTAGTCCTCTAAGCTGTTCTCAGAGAATGAAAGAGAGTGTATGTCTGCTTATTCAGTGTTTTTCAAATACTAATGGTGAGGGTTTCTCTTGGTTTTTGTTTAGGCCAACCATCAAGACCTAGTGAAAGATAGGCTGCAATCATGTTTGGTGCTAAAAAGAAATTGCTTGGTAAGTACCTACTTCTTCAGACAGCTAGAAGCAACATGAAAATGTATTATTATTATTTTGGTGCTGCTCCTAGGGCTTGAACTCAGAACCTAAGCACTAGCCCTGTGCTTCTTTCCTCAAAGCCAGCCCTCTACCATTTGAGCCACAGTGCCACTTCCAGCCTTTTTTGGTAGAATAGAAATAAGAGTCTCACAGACTTTCTTGCCTGGATGGGCTTCAAACCTCCACCCTCAGATCTCAGCATCCTGAGTAGCTAGGATGACAGATATTCTTATCTCAGTATTCTTTTTCATTTTTGCTAGTCCTGGGGCTTAAACTCAGGGCCGGAGCACTGTCCCTGAGCTTCTTTTGCTTAAGTCTAGCACTCTACTACTTGGGCCACAGGACTACTTCTGGTTTTTCTGTTTATGTGGCACTGAGGAATGGAACCCAGGGCTTCATGCAGGGTAGGCAAGCACTCTACCACTAAGCCACGTTCCCAGCCTTTTCCCAGTATTCTTTTACCATTATACTTTAAATTTTTTCAGTAGCAATGGCGGCTTAAAAATGATTCACAGAGGGATGTCATTGATCAAGATGCCTTGCTTGCACTCAGAATCTGTCTTGTTGAATTGAAACCCCTTTGTACAACTTCCTTAAAAAATGGGAAAAAAGGGTTGGGAAGGTGGCTCAGTGGTAGAGCGCTTGCCTTGCATGTGTGAGGCCCTGGGTTCGATTCCTCAGCACCATATAAGCAAAAAGAAAAAAGCCGGAAGTGGGGCTGTGGCTCAAGTGGTAGAGCGCTAGCCTTGAGCTGAAGAGCTGAGGGACAGCGCCCAGGCCCAGAGTTCAGGCCCCACAACTGGAACAAAAAAAACAACAAAAAAAAAAGGGAAAAAATAGTTTACTAAACATCACGAAAATGTTGTATTTCCCAGAGCATAGAGGCCTTTGGATCAACCCTGGGGCTTCCAGGGGGAAGCAGTAAGCAGAGGTAATATTGTGACCCCGGAGCGGTACCTTGTCTAAAACCTTGAAGAAAGCTGTGCTGTCATGTGTCAAAACTCAGCTGGCATCTCCAGGAAGCGTAGGACATTGAGAGTGTGTGAGGAAATATAGCAGTCTGTCATAGGTGGGGTGGGAAATCAGACTTTTCCCTGAGATAGGCTTTCTTCTCTATGATTTCTACGTTCACACACAAGCCATACTCTTCGAGATGTGAGAAATCCCAGCTCACTGACTTGGCTTTTGAAAACTGGATGATTTTTTTCTGTGTGCCCTTGGTGATTTTACCCTTGCTGCATAACCTACACTAGAGACTCAAAGGCCAATTTGTCCGCAAGCGTGTCTGTGCGTTTCCTCAAAGCAGCCCAGAGAGTGTGGGTCATGGGTAAAAACTTGAATTCAGATCTCATTACTTTGGTAATATAGGAAGCAAAAGAAGTCGATCATGAAGGGCCTTCTTCAAAGTAGCTAAAGCTGTTCTTGATTCCAAAAGGAGTTGTTGGAGTAGGGACACATTATGCCACAAGGGGAGCCCTCAAAATGTTTATGAGCAGTGGGGTGGCAAGACTCAGAGCAGGACTGCTTTCTGTCTTCTGTGTCTTGAGGCACTTTTTGCCTTTATTTTCTCCTTCTTTCATTAAACAAATATTAAAAAGTTATGTTTTATGACTCTTGTCAATACAAAGACAAATAGAATTCATGTTGGATCCATTATCATGGATCTGTTATTATATTTTTTCCTTCTGATTTTAAAAGGAATGAAAATTAAAACCCTGGAAGGGCTTTTAGAGGGTGTGTGTGTCTGTGTGTGTCTGTGTCTGTGTGTCTGTGTGTGTATGTGTCTGTGTGTGTGTGTCTGTGTGTCTGTCTGTGTGTGTGTGTCTGTGTGTTTCTAATCCCAGCTACATCGGAGGTGAAGATAGGAGGAGGGTGATTTGAAGCTAACCCAGTCAACAGATCAATTGGATGTCATGGTTCCCGGTGATCCCTAGCTATATGAGAAGTGAAAGTGGAGGATTTCAGCCTGAGGTTCCCCCAGGTAGAAGTGAAAAAATAAAGGCTAGGGGGTGTAGCTCAAGTGCTAGAGTCCTTGCCTAGCCGGAGCAAGGGGAAAACTGAGTTCAAATACCAATACTGCCCCCAATAAAGCATGTTGGGGTGTAGGTACTCTGCCTTTCATGTTTAGATAAGTCATCTTGGTCACAATATGGAAGCCTCAGCCTTCCAGAGTGCCTGTGTGCGTCCCAGGTAAGCAGCGGAGAGAGATTGCTTCTGCTGCTCAGGTTTCTGAAGAGCTGGCCTCATTCTCATTCTGGACCTTGAAATCCAGAGTGCAGATTTGGTACTTCCTTCTGGAAGCTGGGGGTTGGCTGCATAGGTGCTTGAACAACTAATGGCCTTATGGTAGAAATACTTTCTGGTGCTCTTGGCATGTTCATTGACCCCAGGACCCAATCTTCACAGCGTAGTCTGACTGTCCTGGTCTAGCGTAGTACTGTTGATCTACAGTTAGGTTTCCATTGCATTTGGGTAGTCATTTTTTTGAGAATTAATTTGTATGTTTGGGTCACTGAGTTTTTAATCCATGAAATGAATTGCATGGATTGCTAACAATCCAGGCAAAGAGCTTGAGTTAAGTATTTTTTTATTCACGAAGTTGATATACAGTCATTGTATTATGTGTTTTCAGGGAATGGAAATAATAGTGTCTATCATCTATCTATCTGTCTGTCTGTCTATCTTTCATCTCCCTATCTTTATCTATCACCTGTATCTGTCATCTGCATATCTGTCATACATCTATATCATCTGTCTATCTATCTGTCATTTATCAATAATTGATGCATCTGTCATCTACCTTTTGTTGTTGTTGGTGGTGGTAGGGCCTGAACTCTGAGCCTGGGCGCTGTCTCTTCAGCTCAAGGCTAGCACTCTACCACTTGAGCCATAGTGCCACTTCTGGCCTTTTCTGCTTATATGGTGCTGAGAAATTGAATTCGGGGCCTTATGCATGTAAGGCAAGTGCTCTGCCACTGAGCCACCTTCCCAGCCCTCATCTATCTATTAGCTTCCTATCTTATTCTCAGATGTACAGTTGGCAGACTGGAGACTTGTGAGCCAATGCTATTCCAGTCTGCTTAAGATTCAGGAAGAGCCAGTGTTTCAATTTGAGTCTGAATGTTAAAGGCAGGAGGAATTCCCTCTTAGTCTTTTTTTTTTTTTTGTCAGTCGTGGGGCCTGAACTCTGGGCCTAGGTGCTGTCCCTCAGCTCTTTGGCTCAAGGCTAGTACTCTACCACTTGAGCCATAGTACCACTTCTGGCTTTTTCTGCTTATGTGGTGCTGAGGAATCAAACCCAGAGCCTCATGCATGCAAGGCAAGCACTCTACCACTGAGCCACCTTCCTAGC
>NW_012267227.1:11749525-11784607 GCF_000151885.1 Dipodomys ordii
GAGGAATCAAACCCAGGGCCTCATGCATGCAAGGCAAGCGCTCTACCACTGAGCTACCTTCCCAGCCCCTGGCTGCTTATTGTTGTTGGTCATGGGGCTTGAACTGGGGGCCTGGGAGCTATCGCTGAGCTCTTTTGCTCAAGGCTAGTGCTCTACCACTTTGAGCCACAGCACCACTTCTGGTTTTCTGGTGGTTTATTGGTGATAAGAGTCTCACGGATTTTCTTGCCCAGGCTGGCTTTGAACCACAATCCTCAGATCTTAACCTCCTTACAGGGGAGAGCCAGGGGCACCCAGCTAGACAATTTTTTTTAAAAGATAGAGATTAACTTAAGAATATTACTGTGAATGAATTTGACAAATGAGTTTTACTGTGACATTTCCATATAGGTGTACAATGTACCTCATTCCCTTAAATGTATCCTTTCTATTACTCTTTCTTTCCCTCTTTCCCTCTTCCTCTACCTTTACAATGGTTTTAAATGAGTTTCCTTATGCCGTTTCTTACATATATGTGGTATAATAGTAATTACATTAATGTTAATATATTACATTAACATAGATATAATATGTAATTGGATCAGTTCTCCCTTATTGCTCTCTCCTTTCACCCTCCCCTTCCGCCCCAGTGAAATAAGCCATTTTTGATGTAGAATTTTGGAACGTGATCATTTGGTAGTGTGCAGGAGGAAGAAAAGTGACTGTCCTTGTGCAGAGAGAAGTAAAACTCAGTTTCCTTTTTTTTTTTTTGGCAAGTGACTTATGAAATGAACCTAGAAATCATCATGTGGATGAAACTGAGCAAGTTCAGTAATGATTGAGTAGTTCCCAGAAAAACCATGAACCCCCAAACAGTCTCAGCGTGGTTATGTCTTCCTGAAAACCAACACACTTGCATGGTTGTTTTCTAAGTCCTACCCCAGATGGAGAGAGAGATCAGGGGGAAAATGTGGACAAGGAATATACCAGGAGAAGGAGATAAAGAAAGTGCCATGGGGTGTTAGAGAAGATTTGAGAACTGTAACCAGAAGCTAGTCCCTTCCTCCCTCTCTCTCCCTCCCACTCACTCAGTTCATTCATTCATTCATTCAGGAACTGGGGGAAAGGATCTGGTCTGTGTATACTGGTGGTTATTCCCAGCTGGCTTCCTTAGCAATGCTCTAGTAGATCTGTAGCTATTAAATAAGTGCCCCCTGCTCCTTGCTCTGGAGCCTGGTGGACAGGAGCACCTGTCCTTGATTGGAGACGCTGTCATGTCATGGCAGCTGGTACTGAGTTCAGCACCCACAGGCGGTTCTTGCTGAGTCGGTATGTGCACAACACAGCAGCCTGGTCTTCTGTATGTCATCAAGGAAGCTCCACCTGTCAGTCCCCAAACAAATTTAGGGGAGTCTTTTAACTTAAGAGCCTATCGAGCATGACTTTGAAATTGGGCGAACATTCATAAAATTATTTGTGCGTGATGTGATCACAAAAAAACGAGAGACGGTCACTTATAAATTATGGTTGTTGGTGTGTTTTAATAACAGAAGCTTTTAAGGTTGTCTTCTCACCCCCGCCCCCCATTGCCAACACAGACAGATGACTTTCCAGTCATGGAAACTAGCCAGTCTTCTCTTCTCCTCCATAGCTTCACCCACAAACAGAACCACTCAACGAGCAGAAAATCCACAACCAGGTGTTATGGCTTTGAATTCAGTCACTGTTTGCCAAGGGCTGTGGAAGGGTTGCAGACCAGGAACAGCTTAGGACTGCTGTCAGGGTGTGAAGCTCAGGGGTCCCCAGTGGTGGTACCCAGCATAGCTAGGGCCTCAGGGTTTTGTGCTCTGCCCCATTTGACCCCCAGGGATGCAGGAGAAAATTACAACCCTTGAGGTGATGCTATTTATGTGCGGCCATGATGTAAGAGGCAGAGTCCTAGGAAAGATGAAGATGGTTGATCACGTGTTGTTGTAACCCCCTTGGCCCTCTGGGAAATCTTGATGGGGGCCTTTCCTTGGGAACTGACTTTTCCACGGTTGCCGGTGCTATTGTCATAAACACTGACATCCTGCCTGAAAACTGGCCTACTTCTCAGACTGCACACGACGTGAACATAGTCTAAATTTTAGTCCTAAGATACAAAAATGAATCCAGGTGCCAAGTTGTCTGAAAACTCTCTTGTAGCCCAGCAAGCTAGCGTCCCAGTATCAGCTGGGAAATGCGTCTTCTGCATGGAAGGCTTTGTCTTTCATGAGTATTTTAAAAAATTTATTATTTTCTTGTGCTAGTACTGGAGCTTGAACTTGGGGCCTTCATTTTCTTATAGCTCAAAGCTGACACTCTACCCCTTGAGCTATAACTCCACGTTCAGCTTTTCGGTGATTAATTGGAGAGAAGAGTCCCAACATGCTGGGCACTGATGCCTCATGCCTGTAACCCCAGCTGCTCAGGAAGCTGAGATTTGAGGTTTGAAGCCAGCCCAGGCAGGAAGGTTGTGAGACTCTCATCTCCAATTAAGCAGTAAAAAAGCCAGAAGTGGCCACTATGTCTCAAGAAGTAGAGTGCTAACTCCTAGCAAAAGAAGTTCCAGCCCTGAGTTCCAGTCCTAGGACTGCCACCATAATTAAAAACAAACAAACAAAAAATCTCAAACTTTCTTGACTAAGGTAGCTTTGACCTGTGATCCTCAGATCTTTGCCTCCTGAGTAGCTGGGATTACAGGTATGAGCCATCAGTACAAGACTGGCTATATACTTTGTTTTTCTCTCCAGCTGTCATTGAAGGAAAGCAAAGTTACCTTTTTGTTTGCAACGATCTCGAAAAAAATTAGTGTGATTCAATTAGTCTCAGAGGAGACATTTAATTTGTTCCCTTGGGAGTTGCCCAAAATGAGTTCTTTGGAGATAAATCCCTTATCCATGGGACATTGACTAGCTTTGAATAGTCTTGCAAATGCTAGGATGCTAAAGCAAGTCCTAAGGGTGGCAGGGGAGCTGCAGATTGGGTTGTTTTTTTGGGAGGCTCCTGAGTCCAGCCATTGCCCGCGTTCCCCAAGTCTAGGGGGAATTGCGCCACCCTGACAAGCCCGTGCCAACGTACTCCCTGGCTTGGGAAGACTGGAAATGACTGTGCCAGCTGATTGAATTAATGTCAGCCATTCATGGGGCTTTAGCTTACAGATGCTCCGTCTCTTTACGAAGGTGATGGGGTTTACCCACGGGGGCAATCTTAGCGCTCCTGGAATTTGATTCATTTCCAGGAACTCTATCCCACTGGAACGCAGGACCCGGCCAGTCATTGGCGTTTCCAGGCAATTTTCATTTTCCTCATCTGTAAAAGGATTAGGAGGTAGAAATCTAGTTCATTGGGATTTTTTTTTTTTAAGTTGAGGATTCTGGAGATGAAGTGTGCCCAGTGCTCCGCATATGTAAAAGAGACACACTCTGCTGGCGGGGGTCATTGGGTGACACATAGAAAGTCACACATTCAGCCAGGTGCTGGTGGTGCACACCTATAATCGTAACTACTCAGGAGGCTGAGATCTGAGGATCGTGGCTTGAAGTCAGCTGGCCCAGGAAAGTCTGTGAGACTCTGATCTCCAAAATGGCAAAAGTAGAGCTGTGGCTCGAGAGGTAGAGCGCCAGCCGACGGCAAAAAAGCTTAAATGAGAGCACAAGGCTTTGAGTTGAAGCCCCAGTGCCTGCTCACAGGAAGGAAGAAGGGAAGGAAAAGGGAGGAAAGAAGGAAAGTCACGCATTGTTCATTCTGAGCACATAACATATGGAAACACAGACGTGAATAGACACATGTGTGCATGCATACACACATACACACATATGTATGTTGTCTTTACACATATTTCTATAACACAAATACATCTAGAGCAGAGCCCATCCGTACATTAAACATTAGTAATCTTTAGCATAGTTTTTTTTTTTAACAATTTCTTTATTAGCTTAGTTCTACCAGAGGGTGATTTCATTGTTTCATTTCCATACATTAACTTTGAAATTTTTGGTTAAACAATATATATAGAGAGAAGTCTTTTTTTTCCCCTTTCCTTCCCTGATAATTCTGAGGATTCTTTTGGGCACCCCTGGGGGGGATTGGCTATTCCCTAGGGGATGCTGGATGAAGGGGTGACTTTGTTTTTAATGTATTGTTTTTTAAAAATATTTTTTTTTAGCCAGATGCCAATGGCTCATGCCAGTAATCCTAGCCACTCAGGAGGCTGAGATCTGAGGATTATGGTTCAAAGCCAGCCCAGGCAGGAAAGTCCATGAGACTTTTATCTCCAATAAACCACTAGAAAACTGGAAGTGGCACTGTGGGTCAAGCCATCGAGTGCCTGCCTTGAGCTGAAGAGTGCAGGGACAGTGCCCAGGCCCAGAGTTCAATCCCCACAACCGACCAAAAACAAACAAACAAACAAAAAAAACCCCAGCAACAACAGTTAGTGTGTATAGTGTGTCTTGATGCATGGTACCCCTTCCATCATTTCCCCTCAATTACCTGGTTCCATGGTCAGATCTGTACATGGAATATTAGGACTGGTGAGTGGGTAAAGGTTAAGGGTCATAGACCTTTTGCACCTTCTCTCTCTCTAAATGTTTTTGTGTGTTTTTTGGGGGGGGTCCGGTTGTGGGGCCTGAATTCTGGGCCTGGGCGCTGTCCCTCAGCTCTTCAGCTCAAGGCTAGCACTCTACCACTTGAGCCACAGCGCCACATCCGGCTTTTTTTCTTTTTGCTTATGTGGTGCTGAGGAATCGAACCCAGGGCCTCATGCATGCAACTCAAGCGCTCTACCACTGAGCCACCTTCCCAGCCCTGTTTTTGTGTTTTTTTTTTTTATTTTTTGGTTGCTATTTTGCCCAGAGTCAGTGGATGATAGTGCTGATGGTGGGGGTGTTATTTGTTTTTTGTTTTTTTAAATCTGTCATGGGGTTGAACTCAGGGTCTGGGTACTGTCCCTGAGCTCTTTTGCTCAAAGCCTAGCGCTCTACCATGTTAAGCCACAGCGCCACTTCCATTTTTTTGCCTGGTTGAATGGAGATGAGAGTTTCTTGGAAGGACTTTTCTACCCAACCTGGCTTTAAACCATGATCCTCAGATCTCAGCCTCCTGAGCAGCTAGGATGGCAGGCATGAGCCACCGGTGCCCAGTTGGGCTGTTTATTGCTGGGTCTCTGTGCAGCCTCTTCTGTGGCTGAGCCTCTCTCCACCATACTCATTGAAGAGGCCTCCCAACCCTGGACACCCGAAACTTGGTAGTAGGCAATATTTGACCAATACCAGGGGGCTGTGGTTTTGCCTGATATCATTGGGGCACATGACATTGAATCTCTAGCCGGTTTGCCCAATATTCTATGCATATTTTGGGGGTGTTTGCATCAATAGGTATTTCACATATTTCCTGAATGGTGCAAATGGCTTTTGGCCACTTCCTCTTTCAGAGAAACTGTCCATTCACACCCTTTCAGTTTGGTTTCTGTTTTATGGTGTTAGTGATGATCTTGTCTTTAAGTCTGAGGGATTTTTTTTTCTCCTTAGAACTTAGATTGTGTCTTAACAATACTCATATCTGCCGTCTCTCTCTCTCTCTTTTTTTTTGTCGGTCATGGGGCTTGAACTCTGGGCCTGGGCGCTGTCCCTCAGCTCTTCAGCTCAAGGCGAGCGCTCTACCGCTTGAGCCACAGCGCCACTTCTGGTTTTCTGGTGGTTTATTGGAGATGAGTCTCACAACCTTTCCTGCCCGGCTTTCCTGGCTTTGAACTGCGATCCTCAGATCTCAGCCTCCTGAGTAGCTAGGATCACAGGCGTGAGCCACCGGCGCCGGGCCCTCCCTCACTTTTCTTAATTTTGTAGGGCGTATATTGGATTCTTGTTGCATTTTCTCCCCCTTCTCTTCCCTTGTCTTCCCCTTTCCCCTTGACCCCACCTTACCCCTTTCGAGTACCCACTTCCTAGTGTTTTATTTTGCTGACCTTTGATTTGGGCTTTCTAAGAAGTTACACCATTTGAGATCTCCCTCAGACCTCTCATCTTTCAGTTAATACAGTTTGTATGCACTTGCACATCACCCAACGTGTTTACCTATGAGTTTTGACTTGGACAATAACAAAAATAAACTGGACCTATCATTATAAAATACAGAGACAGGGGGAGCCTCAGGCAAGGCCTGGTCTATTTGTTTGTCTATATTTCTTATAGGCAAAGAATCTTGAATCTTCACTGCTAAAGAGTTTGTTTTGGTGCCGCTACTGGGGCTTGAACTCAGTCTCATTTAGTTTTTTTTCCACTAAAGGCTGATGCTTTACCACTTGAGCCATACCTCCACTTCTGGCTTTTTAGTGCCTGATTGGAGCTAACATTTTCTTCCCAGGCTGGCTTTGAACTCGGATCTTCTCAGTGTCCTGAGTAGACATGAACATGCCTGACTTGAAGATTATTCTTGGCAGATCCCAGTCATAGCTCCAGGATGTTAATATTGATCCCTGGTGTGGGGGGGCAGGGGGTGTCTTCCAAATTGGAATATAATAGAGAAAATCTTACTTTTCTACCAATTCTGGAATTGACATGGGCTGTTTGCCATTCTCAACTCAGAATTGTAATGGATGAGCCATGTACTTGACTTCAGCTAATCTGTCCTTGACTGTGGCACTATGGATGGCATAGTTGGATCTAACTAGATGGGATCCTGTTAGTTGAATGAGAAGGGAAATGCCCAATGTCTGTTACACTGGTATTAATAGAACTAGGTTTGGATCATTGAGGTGGACTTTTCTTTATTGTTTTTGTAGTCAGTACATCTCATGTTCTTGAAGTATTAGGGTTAGATTCTGTTTCAGGTTGAGGTGGCTGTCAGTGATGCTCATGACTGTTTCCTGCTTTCTGTCTTTGGGACACGTGTGGTTACTCTCTTGACCAATGACTTGGTGTTAGGGGGAGGAAGGGGAGGGCGGGGAGAAGGACATGCATTGAACATGTGGGTTTGAGACCCTCTAGAGCTTTCTCTTCCCCTCTACAAGCATTTGAATTGGAGATGAAGAGTCTCACTGACTGGCTTTGAATGGTGATCCTCAGATCTCAGCCTCCGGAGTAGCTAGGATCTCAGGCAAGAGTCCATTTTGAGTAGGTTCTTGTTAGGCATGTAGGAATGAGCATGGCTCAGTTGGTAGAGTGCTAGCCAAAGAGAAAAATCATCAGGTACCAAGTTTGAGTCCTGATCTTGTACAAGGAGGGAAGAAGGGAGGTAGAGAGGGAGAGAGAGAGAGACAGAGACAGAGACAGACAGACAGAGACAGAGACAGACAGACAGAGACAGAGACAGAGAGAGAGAGAGGAGAGAAAGAGAGGAGAGAGAGAGGAGAAAGAGGAGGAGCATAAACAAGAAATAAATTTGTACTGGGAAAAGCTATGAAGATCATGGATTTGTTCCCATGGCTAGTTTATCTAGCCTAGCACAATATATTTATAAATCCCCTTGGATTGTTTCAGAGTTGTTCATGGAAATCTTATATTTGTATGATTCTTTCAACTTAGGAAAAAATGCTTTTCCATTCCTGACCTCCTCTCTACAACAGTCCTATAAACATAAAGATAATTATCAGTGTGATTTTTCCCATGGGGGTGGGGGGAATGAGGTTAACCACTGCTGTGATCTCTTTGATGATTTGGCAGTGTAATTTTTCTATTTCCTTTATTGTCTTAAGCAATAAACTTAAGTTGTATATAAATGAGGAGACCTCATTGTAAGAACCAAAAAACAATACTTTCTATTTTACTAATGTTTTATATGATGGGCCATCTTGGAAGAATTTGATGCTTTTCCTTTAGGATGTAGCTATCTAGACTATTAATGTTTCATATTTATTTAGTTATTTATTTTTAGCCAGTCATGGGGCTTGAACTCAGGGCCTGGGGCTCAGGGGTAATGCTCTACTACTTGAGCCACAGTTTCTATTTTTGGCTTTTTATTTATTTACCTTTTTTTTTTTGGGTGGTTAATGAGATTAAGAGTTTCCCAGACTTTCCTGCCCAGGCTGGCTTCAAACTGTGATCCTCAGATCTCAGCCTCCTGAGTACCTAGGATTACAGGTGTGAGCCACCAGCACCCAGCAGCTATTCATGTTTTATTTGATAGCCCATCATGGAAGAATTAGGGTGTGGATGTCTAAACTGTTTGTGTGCCCTGATCTATAGCAACAGCCAAGACATCTCTGAAGGGGAACTGGAAGAGGGCACAAGGAAGCTGTAAACCTACACCCAGGGCCCTAGCGCCTGGCCTCCAACTGAGGCTCCAACAGAAGAGGAAGAGATACACATACCATTTCCTTTGGTTAAAAAGTGGCAGCAAGCTTGAGCTGGAGGGAGAGAGGGAGGGAGGGAGAGAGAGGGGGGGGAGCGGAAGAAAACAAAAGTATCTGGCAGAGGTAGAGAACTGGGACAGCACCTTGGTGAAAAATGGGAGCTGTAGCAGCAGAGACCCTGAATTCCAGGCTCTTCCACATAGAGGCTGTGTTACTGTATGTAAGTTACTTGATCTCTCTGAACCTTGGGTTCCTCTCCTCTAGATTGGGGTTAGTAGCCCCAATTTCATAAGGATGTCCTGTGGATAAAACGAACTGGAAAATGTCAAGCTCTCAGAACAGTATATCAATTACCAGTTGTTATCAGCCATGATCTGGAACCTCTCATCATCTCTCACTTGTGACAATTAAAAGATCTCCTTGCTGGTCTTCTTCATACCTAGTCTTCCTTCCCCGCCCCTCCCCTCTTTGTGTCAGTCATAGGGCTTGAACTCAGGGCCTGGGCACAATTGGAAGCCAGCCTAGGCAGACAAGTCTGTGAGACTTCATCTCCAGTATACCAGCCCAAAGCCAACAGTGGAAGTGTGGCTCCCAATTGCAATCCTCAGGTTTCAGCCTCCTGAGTTTCTGGGGTTTCAAGCATGGGGCACTAGTGCCTGGCCAAGATTAAATGCTCAACATGTCCAAATTAAGGTCTTCCTCCTACACTCTTGGGCAGCACCTTAGCAATGGAAACACGTTTTCTTTTGGACTGATTTTAAAACAAAGCAGATAGATCCAAAGTTGGTCCAGCAGGGGGCACCCTTGTTCCTTGCTCCTAGTCCAAGAAATACGGGGGCTTTGCATCCAAGTTACAAGAGAGCAAAACACTGTCACCGCTCTATTGTTAAGCTAAATATATAGAATATCGTCATAGTTTCCGTTCCTCATGATCACGTTAGCCCACAAAACTGTCTCTTCATCTGTATGGAATGCATAATTCCTGCTATGGTTTTGGCTGTCAGATGTTGCACTTTTTATTAATTAATTTTGATGCCACTACTGGACCTTGAATTCAGGGTCTGGGCACTGCTCTTAAGTTGTTTGTTTTTGCTCAAGGCTAGGGCTTTACTACTTGAGCCACAGCTCCACTTCTGGCTTTTTGGTGCTTAATTTCCTGCCCAGGAAAGTCCTCAGACCTTAGCCACCGGAGTAGCTGGAATTACAGGCCTGAGCCACTGACACCCAGCCCCTCTCATGCTTCTAAAACCAGCCCTGGCAGCTGGGCACCTTGAATCTTGATAAAAGTTCAAAGCAGCTAGTCACCACATGCTATATGTTCTCCGAACGAACAATAGTGATCACTGGCGCTTAAACAAGTTGTTTATCATGTGTTTCAATGACAGTACATGCAAAATGAAGTGTTTCCATTAGGCTGGTACAAAAGGAACCTATGAAAGATTTTGTATATTCGTATTAAAAAATTACCTGTAAATATATAGAAGGTAAACCTGGGTTAATAGCAGTTTGTGCGGAAGCATCTGGAAATTTCAATTGATCCAGGTTCAGTATAGATAAACCAGTTCACTAGGCTCTTATCTCCAGTTAATAACCACCCCCCGCCACACACACACACACAGAGCTGGAAGTAGAGCTGTGGTGCAAGTGGTAGAATGCCAGCCTTGAGCGTGAGTGATTTTATGGTCCCAAGCAGTACTTTGGCCTAGAGGCAGGATCATGTCATCTTGGGGAAAGTAAAAGTCTTGAGTCACATAGAGTGAAAGATTTTGAAAGGTGGCATCCCTTAGAGTCAGCCTTGTGTGTTTAGAGCCATCACTAGTAATGCCCCTGCCCCCAAACTAATAAGATGCTATGAATTTTACAGGATAATCGTATCCACACATCCAAGTACAACATCCTCACCTTCTTGCCGATAAATTTATTTGAACAGTTCCAGAGAGTGGCAAATGCCTATTTCCTTTTCCTTCTGATATTGCAGGTAATGTTTATGTCGTAATTCATCATTTTATGTGTGGTAAAAGCGTTCACATAATTTGATTAAAAAGTAATTTACTGAGCTACATGTTCACGAGTAGGTAAAAATCATCCTTATCACATTGTGTGTGTGTGTGTGTGTATGTATGTATGTATGTATGTATGTGTATATATGTATGTATGTATGTGTATTGTGCTGGTCCTGGGGCTTAAACTCAGGGCCTGGGTGCTGTCCCTGAGATTCTTTTGCTCAAGGCGAGTGCTCTAGCACTTAAGCCACAGCTCCACTTCTAGCTGTGTATATATGTGTGTGTGGGGGGGGGTTAATTAGAGATAAGATGGCCTTTTCTGCCTGGTCTGGTTTTTTTTTTGGGTCCAGTTGTGGGGCCTGAACTCTGGGCCTGGGCGCTGTCCCTCAGCTCTTCAGCTCAAGGCTAGCGCTCTACCACTTGAGCCACAGCGCCACTTCTGGCTTTTTTTTTCTTTTTGCTTATGTGGTGCTGAGGAATGGAACCCAGGGCCTCAGGCATGCAAGGCAAGCGCTCTACCACTGAGCCACCTTCCCAGCCCCTGGTTTTGAATTGTGATCCTCAACTGTCAGCCTCCAGAGTAGCAAGAATTACAAGCATGAGCCATCAACACCTGGTGAAAACCACATATACACACACACACACTTTAAATCTGAGAGCATCACACCAGTGTTACTGTCTCTTTTAGGTGGATGGCTTTAGAGGTACAGGTCCAAGTGTCAAAGAGACAAAAGTTTCTGTTTTATCACTGTGTGTTGTCAGTCCAGCTCCTTGACCTTTCAGCTACACCATTTATACAACAGGTTGATGATGTCCAGGGCTGCACAATGTCTGGCTCTGGGGTACCAGTCTTAATGTGTTCCATGCACACGGGGGGGTAGCATGTTGTTCACATGGAGTACGGGCCCTATAGGACAAAAATCAAACCCTTCTAAGAATCAACTAGTGTCGTATATGGAGAATACCCATATACTTGTCTGTTATCGGGTAGATTACTCAAAAGGTCTCTTTCTGGGGAGTGTTTGGGATGGAGGGAGACTGGTGTCAAAAAGGAGTTGGGAAAACTACGGAAAGATAAGATGAGAAGCAAAAAAAAAGTGATATTTCCCAACCTGGGAAAAAGGCCATGCCATCTGAGAAACCTATTTCCTAGCTTGCTTTAGCATTTTTATGTTTTTGTCAGACAGTTTGAAAATGGATGGAACAGTCCTTGTGTTCCATGGGTTTTACGATTAAATGGAAGCCCTCCAGTTATGGACAATCACTCAACATATGCACCAGTAATTCAATATAAACCCATTATTTCCTGCCACATCATACATGATTATATGGCAGAGTTTAGAAGGTGTATTTCTGAATTAAAAAAATAGACTTAAATGATTTGAAATGGTTGTTTCAGCTAATTCCAGAAATCTCCTCTTTGACCTGGTTCACCACCATTGTGCCTTTGATCCTGGTTATAACCATGACCGCTGTCAAAGATGCTACTGATGACTATGTGAGTATTCGCTTACCAAAATTGCCGGGCTGGGCATCAGTGGCTTACACCTGTAATCCTAGCTACTCAGGAGGCTGAGATCTGAGGATCACGGTTCAAAGCCAGCCCATGCAGAAAAGTCCATTAGACTCTGATCTCCAATAAAAACCACTAGAAAACCGGAAGTGTCGCTGTGGCTCAAGAGGTAGAGCGCTCGCCTTGAGCTGAAGAGCACAGGGACAGTGCCCAGGCCCAGAGTTCAAGCCCCACAACTGACAAAAAAAATTGCCGGTAGTGGTGTTGTGGCTCAGATGGTAGAGCGCTAGCCTTGAGCAAAAAGAAGCTCAGGGACAGCAGCATCCAAGCCCTGAGTTCAAGCCCCAGGAGTATTCTTCCTTTTCCTACTGCTCCACCCCAAAACGAAAGATGGAGTTAAATTCTAAACAAAACTCTTCTGTTTATTTCCTCCTTTTTATTTGTTTGTTTGAAAAGTAAGTATCTTAAATCCAGCAAATTATAGTTGGATCCTGGGCAATGGCATGTACCCTCAACTCCATAGCTGTCTATCTCTATGTCAATAGCTTAAATAGGTGTTGATACATCATTTAAGCTGCTCCTCTGAGTTTGTACCCATATTTGGCTATTTATTTATTTAGGGTCTGGTTGTGGGGCCTGAACTCTGGGCCTGAGCGCCACCCCTCAGCTCTTCAGCTCAAGGTTACCGCTCTACCCCTTTAGCCACAGCACCACTTCCGGCTTTTTTCTTTTTGCTTATGTGGTGGTGCTGAGGAATCAAACCCAGGGCCTCAGGCATGCAAGGCAAGCGCTCTACCACTGAGCCACCTTCCCAGCCCCTGCTATTTATTTTTTTAACCTGCGCCTTTAAAGTAGATTTCTGATGCACAGAGTATAGTTGGGAACTATTGTAAATACAACCTGAAAAACCTCTGCCTTTTAATTGGTGGGTTTAACTCATTTAGGCTTAATATTATTGTGATAGTGATTAGGTTTAAATATGTCATCTTGACATTGTTTTCTGTAATTCCCATTGGTCTCTTTGTTGTTGTGTTCAGATTGATTCTCATTATATAGCTCAGGCTGACTTAAACCTCACAATCCTACTGCCTTAGTCTGTGTTGTGCTGGGGTTACAGGCATGTACTACCATGACTGGCCCCCGTTAATTCTATCTTGTCTACCCACTTTTAGATTATTTTTCCCCCTCCAGCTTAATTAGCATCAATCACGTGTACAAGGGAGTTTTATGTTGACATGTCCATATATGTTGGCAACATACTTAGATTCACTCTGTCGCTCTCCATTCTGCTTACATAAAGCATTTTAATCATTTCTTTTCTCTTTTACCCTCTCTGTTCACCCTTCCCATGTTTTGCATTTCATTTTTAAAGTCTATATTGCTGGGCGCTGGTGGCTCACACCTGTAATTCTTGCTACTCAGGAGGCTGAGATCTGAGGATCACCGCTGTGTTGTTCAAGTAGTAGAGTCCTAGCCTTGAGCAAAAAAGTGAACTGAGAGGTCAACGCACTGAGTTCAAGTCCCAGGACTGGCACACACACACACACAAATACACATACACATGCATGCACACACAAAGTATATGTTAGTTGATCAAAGGGATGTCATTATGGGAGATTATTTTCTGTGGTTCAATTTCATCATTAATATTGGCTTAAAATATATTATTTTTTCTTATTTCTTTTTCTTGGATTTAACTTAACAATGGTCAACCTAGGGTAATCTGACTTTAAACACTAGTCCTCAATCCCCAGTCCCCTGTGTGCTAAGCAATAGAGGGGATGAGAAATGAGGCGGGCAAAGGTATTATCTCATGGAGAACATTGATACCCATTGGACACAGCCAACCAGAAGCAAGGACCACACAGGCCAGCTTCCCAAGACACAGGACAGAATAGTTTGGGTGGAGATACAGAAGAAGAAACGGAGAAGTCAAAGACGGTACTCAAATAAAGTACCATTGCCATTTCTGCTGTTCTGTTGCTAGGAAGACATTGATACATCAATGAGTGGATTAATGTACCCTACTCATAAAAATTTCCAATATTATAAGTTGTTTCCACATTAACAAATGATAAGTAGTTGTTATTATTATTATTACTATTATTTTTGGGGGGGGGTCCGGTTGTGGGACCTGAACTCTGGGCCTGGGTGCTATCCCTCAGCTCTTCAGCTCAAGGCTAGTGCTCTACCACTTGAGCCACAGCGCCACTTTCTGGCTTTTTTCTTTTTGCTTATGTGGTGCTGAGGAATCGAACCCAGGGCCTCATGCATGCAAGGTAAGCGCTCTACCACTGAGCCACCTTCCCAGCCCAATTGCTATTATTATTATTATTGTTGTTGTTGTTGTTGTTATCTGTGGTACTGGGGATTGACCTCAGGGCCTTATACTCATTAAGCAAATGCTCTATCACTTGAGTCACATCTCCAGCCTAAGTTTTTTATTTGTATGTGTGCCATTACTGGGGCTTGAACTCAGGCCCTCACACTTTGACTTCAAAGCTAGTACTCTACCACTTAAGCCACAACTCTAGTTCTGGTTCTTTGAGTTTTGGCTCTTTGCTAGTTTGTTAGAGATATGTCTGCCCATGCTGGCTTCAAATTGTAGCCTTCAGATCTCAACCTCTTGATTAGCTAGGATTATAGTCATGAGCCACTAGTGCCTGGTTTATCTAGACCAATTTTTGTTATTTTTACTTGTAGGATTCTTTGACTTTTTTTTTTTTTGGTTGGTTGTGGGGTTTGAACTCGGGGCCTGGGTTCTGTCCCTCACCTCTTGAGCTCAAGTTTAGCACTCTACCACTCAAGCCACAGCACCACTTCTGGTTTTCTGGTGTTTAATTAGAGATAAGAGCCTCATAGACTTTCCTGCCCTGGCTGGCTTTGAACCGTGATACTCAGATCTCAGCCTCCTGAGTATCTAGGACGACAGGCGTGAGCCAACAGCACCCAGCGGATTCTTTTACTTTTACCTACCATTCTGTGTAAGTGTGTGTACCAGGAAGAGAAAAATAAGAGAATTGGGGTGGGAAGGATGTAGAAACAGAGATCTGGTTGAAGTGTTTTATAGATTATGATATCCATACAATGGTTTGCATATAAACAAAGAAAAAGCACATTGCATTATGATTATGAAGTTATGAAATCAAAATTTCATGTCTTTGAAGCTAACCCTATTCACCTGTGTCAATAGATGAATATGCACAAATAACTGTCCCTAATTTATCCTCTTACTCTTGTGTCATTACTATGCTCATCTCTAATTTGTTCCATCTGATCTTGACCGTTCATGTAGAAACTCTCACTTGAATGGCGGCCAGTTGTGTTCTTCCAGAATCATATGAGATATTTACTTTACTGGAGTGTGAAAAAATACCACTTGGGCATAAAACCAAAGTCCACACCCAGCGTGGCTCAGTAGTGCATTAGGATTTTGGTTGAACACACTTGGTATTTGCTGAGATCACTGTTCACAATGAAAAGTTCCAGAGAATAAGAATACATATTGCTACAAGTAATTTCTCCACTTCAAAGAAAATCCATAAAAAACCAAGAATGAATGGGTACTCCAGTCAAGTATTGAGCACATATGTGAGAGAAATGGAACCCTCCCTTCCTGGTTGAAGTCCTCAAAATCCATGAATGCTTTCTTCCTCTCGGACTATATGTGGCAGAGAAAAGAGCATGTCATGTGTTGAGAAGCAACTGAGCCTGTGAGAACGGGAGCTGCAGTTCTAGAGTCCTTCCAATGGCGACTTTCTAGAATGGGGTTGGGAGAGGAGAGGGTTAGTTTCACTTTAGGACGTGGAGCTGGGTTGGGTTTCAAAGGAAGTATAAGCTCTAGGATAAACTGTGGTCATCTTGGATCAATGGCAATCTTGTGCAGAGAGATTGATGTAAAAACATTGTAGCTGTCCCGACTTGGGTTCACAAAGTATATCTGAGCTATTTTCTCTCCACACAATTTGATGTTGCAGTTTCGCCACAAGAGTGATAATCAGGTAAACAATCGGCAGTCTGAAGTGCTCCTGGATGGCAGGTAAGAAATACATTGCTTGCATTATCATGAAGAAGATTTCTGGGGCTCAGACTAGCTCTTTGACAATGGGTTACTTTCCGCCATTTAATGCATTAAAAGTTGAAATACAGTGCAGTGTATCTTCATGATTTTTTTATACTCAAGTCCTTGTGGTAGCCATTCAACTCTGACTTCAAATTTCCCTTTGTGGACTACAGATTTATCTTTTATCGCTTTTCATTTCTTTTTCCCCCCCCCCCCCCTCCACTGTTGGTTGGGGGTTTGAAGTCAGAGCCTGAATGCTATCCCTGCACTCTTTTTACTCAAGGCTAGTGTTCTACCACTTTGAGCTACAGCACTACTTCTGGTTTCTGGGTGATTCATTGGAGATAAGAGCCTCATGGACTTTCCTCCTTGGGCTAGCTTTGAACCATGATCCCCAAATCTCAGCCTCCTGAGTAGCTACGGTTAAAGGTATGAGCCACTGGTGCCTGGCATTAATACTATTTAGAACTGGCCCATGTGCCATGTTTATGTATGTATGTGTATCATGAACATTTGTTTAAATTTGATCATTGCTGAGGAAAACTGATAGAGATATCTGACATATTACTGTATCAAATGATTGTGATAAGGATTTTATGTCCCCTGAATGACTGAATTGAGAAGAGGCTATCTACTATGATGAGGATTTTTCATTCCATTCAAATCTTTTCACCAATAAAGAAATATTGTTGAGTGGGGTACTGGTGGCTCACGCCTGTAATACTAACTACTCAGGAGGCTGAGATCTGAGGAGCGAGGTTCAAAGCCAGCCCAGACAAGAAAGTCCTTGAGACTCTTATCTCCAATAAACCACTAGAAAACTGGAAGTGGCGCTGTGGCTCAAGTGGTGGAGTGCTCTCCTTGAGCTGTAGAGCTAAGGGACAGCGCCCAAGCCCAGAGTTCAAGCCCCACAACCGACAAAAAAAAAAATATTGTTGGTGGGGATAATATTAGAGTTAGAAGGGCTTTAAAACATGAACATTTATATACAGCACTGAAAACTTAGGAGGAGTAAGTCTCAAATTCCCATGAATTCTGACCCTCTTTGTACTCTCCCCTTTTCCACTA
This sequence comes from Dipodomys ordii, assembly GCF_000151885.1. Taxonomy (NCBI): domain Eukaryota; kingdom Metazoa; phylum Chordata; class Mammalia; order Rodentia; family Heteromyidae; genus Dipodomys; species Dipodomys ordii. The sequence continues at coordinate 11,766,463 of NW_012267227.1, forward strand.
ATGGTAATACATAGCAACTTAAAATTTCAGTGTGTTTGTAATTTATCATCTGGCAGTAAACTGTATAAGCCAGTGACTTGTGTATGTGAAACATTCGTGTCCATACTGGGACTTGAACTCAGGGCCTGGTGCTCTACCACTTGAATCACAGCTCTACTTCTAGCTTTTTGATAGTTAATTGGAGATAAGAGTCTCATGGACTTTTCCTGCTCCATCTGTCTTTGAACCACAATCCTCAGATCTCAGCCTCCTGGGTAGCTAAGATTACAGGCATGAGCCACTGACTCCTGGCTAGTCAGTCAGTCTTTGAATCAGATACTAAGCAGAATGTAATTCTTACAAGAAGCAATCACAAAACAACCATGTGTGAGAGAAATTTCAAAAAGCAATGAAGATAATCATAATCTACTAGGTATTCTGGGCTGTAAGTAATCCTATTAAAGGAATTAATCTCTTTCAAAATCCATGATGTTGGCCATTATTGATACTGTAATGGATTCCTACCATTTATTGGCTTATTTTAGAAAATGATGTTGAGTGAAGAAAAATGATCTTGCCCTAAAAGCATAGCTGTGGTAAGTGTAATTCTGGTTAGGACAAGGATAAGCTATAAAGATGCCTGAACCCTCTGGTTTGTTTCCAGGAATAGCAGGATTTGAATTGGTGTCACTGTCCTGTGGGGTTAGAAGCATGACTTTTGGCAACGAGAGCGATTTCAGTATGAGTTTTGTGCTACTCTGGGTAATCCTGTGGTCTCAAGAAAAGTTCCTAACCTCTATTAACACCAGATTCCTCATCTGTGAGGAGAAGTGGCAGTAGGATCTCTGGCCTGGGTGGAGCCCTTGTGCAGGTTAATGGAGCTCCAGCAACAGGCCTGGTCCAGGAGGTTCTGGATTGCCAGCATTGTCCACTACCAATTCTTTATATGGTGCTGGGTCTTTGTAAGCTAATGTGGGTTAGAACGCTGAGCCACTTTTGTGGTATGTCTTGATCTCAAGTCTTGAAGTTCGATGTGGGGTTTTTATGGTAAATTCTTTAAGGAACCTCTGACACCCGTATCTCCTGACTCTGAAGGATGGAAGGGTGTCCAAATAGATAGCATTACATCCTGACTCTGAATGAATGGTCCTGACATATTTTTTTCTTGTCACTCTAATTACCCATGCAGTCTTGTGGTACTCCTTAGAGTACTACAAAGTGGAACGTCTATTGGGAGGCCAGGAGATTAATCCAGGGACTTAGACATTAAGAAACTTGTGACTAGATAGATCTTAGTTATTACTGATAATAGTACTGGTGTGATTTTTCAGATGATATGACTCTTATTTTGCTTTTTGTTAATTCTTTATGAACCAGTACCTCTGTGGTCTTTTTTTTTTTTTTTTGTCAGTTTCACGGGTGCTGTCACTGAGCATTTTAGCCTAAGGCGAGCACTCTACCACTTGGAGCTATAGAAGCCGACTTCTGGTTTTCAGGAGATAAGAGTGTTTCTTGCCTGGGATGTCCTTGAATCTTGATCCTCAGATCTCAGCCTTCTGAGTAGCTAGAATTTACAGGCATGAGCCACCAGTGCCTGGAAGGTTTATTTATTTTATTAGTTTTTTTTTTTTTTTTAGTGTGGTGGTCCTGGGGCTTGAACTCAAGGCTTGAATCGTTCCTTAGCTTTTCGCCCAAGGCTGGTGCTAATACCACTTGAGACACAGATCTACTTCTGGCTTTGTGGGTATGTGCCAGTCATAGTGTTTGACCTCAGGGCCTGGGTGCTGTTCCTGAGCTTTTCCGCTCAAGACTAGCACTATACCACTTTGAGCCACAGTGCCACTTCTGTGCCTCAGCCTCTTATTTCTAATTAACTACCAGAAGGGCAGTAGCTAGGATTACAGGAGTGCGCCACTGATGCCTGGCTTTTACATTGTTTTCATATACTTAATTTTTTTCTTTTGTTGGTGATGGGGCCTGAACGCTGGGCCTGGGCGCTGTCCCTTAACTCTTGAGCTCAAGGCTAGCACTCTACCACTTGAGCCACAGCACCACTTCTGGCTTTTTTCTGCTTATGTGGTGCTAAGAAATCGAACCAGGGCCTCACTCATGCAAGTCAAGTACTCTACCACTGAGCCACCTTCCCAGCACTTATTTATATAATTTTTAAGGCTTGTTTAAGATTCCATGCAGTGCATGTCTAATTCATAGAGCCATTTTTCCTGTTGTTTCAGTGTTGTACTCTACTCTCCATTTTGAAACACAATATTTGGATCTTTCTAAATTGAAGACATTAGCCTATTCCAAAAGACTGATGTTTGTGACTTAAAAAAAAAATCACCTGGGAAGGTTGTACGAACTCATTATTTTCTACATCGGTGAAACTTGAAGTTTGACTGTTCAATGCTGTGATGCTCTGACAACCATCTTCATTAACATGTCCAGACTGGGTATTCTCATTGAACACTGGGAGGCTTCTGTTCCACTAAGTTGGAAGTGTCTTGCTTGGGTGACTGTCAGAAAACCAAGTTCATCCACCCCCCCTGCCACGCCCCTTTTATTGGGCTGGTACTGGGGCTTGAACTCAGGGCCTTGCGCTCATTCTTGGCTTTTTTGCTTGAGGCTCATGCTCTACCACTTAGCCACCACTTCACTTCTGGCTTTTTGCTGGTTACTTGGATATTAGTCTTTTTTTTTTTTTTGGTGGGGGGGTCCAGTCATGGGCCTGAACTCTGGGCCTGGGCGCTGTCCCTCAGCTCTTCAGCTCAAGGCTAGCGCTCTACCACTTGCGCCACAGCACCACTTCTGGCTTTTTTTCTTTTTGCTTATGTGGTGCTGGGGAATCGAACCCAGGGCCTCATGCATGCATCCACTGAGCCACCTTTCCAGCTCATAGAGTCTTTTATTTGTCTGCCTGGGTTGGCTTTGAAACATAATCCTCAGAACTCAGCCTTCTGATTAGCTAAGATTATAAGTGTGAGCCATCAGCAGCAGGCTAGCTGGCTTTCTTCCCTCCTTCCCTCCTTCCTTCCTCTTTCGTCCTCTCTCTTTTTTCTCTTTCTCTTTCTTCCTCTCTTTATCTCTCTCACTCTCTTTCTCTAGTTTCTGTTTCTCTCCTTCCTTCTATCCTTCTTTCCTTCTGCTCTTTCTCTTTCTTTCTCTCTCTCCCTTCCTTCCTTCCTCTCCCTTCCCTCCCTCCCTCCCTTCTTTCTCTCCTTCCTTCCTCTCTGTCTTTCTTTCTCTCATTTTCTTTCTCTCCTTTCTCTCTTCTTCCCTCCCTTCTTTCTCTCCTTCCTCCCTTCTTTCTCTCCTTCCTTCCTTCCTTTCCTTCTTTCTTTTCTTTTTTTTTTTTGGTCCGGTCGTGGGGCCTGAACTCTGGGCCTGGGCACTGTCCCTCAGCTCTTCAGCTCAAGGCTAGCGCTCTACCACTTTGAGCCACAGCGCCACTTCCAGCTCTTTTCTTTCTGCTTATGTGGTGCTGAGGAATCGAACCCAGGGCCTTGAGCATGCAAGGCAAGCGCTCTACCACTGAGCCACCTTCCCAGCCCTCCTTCTTTCTTTTCTTTCGCAGGTCCTGGGGCTTGATCCCAGAGCCTGGGAGCTATCCCTGAGCTTTTGCCCTCAAGGCGAGTGCTCAACCACTTGAGCAACAACTCTACTTCCTGCTTTTTAGTCGTTAATTGGAGATAAGGCTCTTCTAGACTTTCCTTCAACCTGAGATCCTCAGATCTCAGCCTCCTGAGTAGCTAAGATTACAGGTATGAGCTACTGGCGCCTAGCCAGGCTTCATTTCTTAATGATACAATGAAATATTCTGCTTTGAAAAAAAAAGTATTAGTGATTCATTTAAATTTCTAAACATCAATGATCTGAAAGAGTTCAAATACATTTTATCTTACAATTGCTGACATATAGCATGTTAATGTGAACTATATACATCAGGTCTGGTCTGTAGAGGTGAATTTGGTAAGTGGTAAATTCAGACAATGATTCAGAAATGTGGCCAGCAGATCATTCAGACAGCTCTGAGGAAATTTTGTCTTTCCATGTTAGAGGCACGTAGGCTGATGGTCAGGAGTTGGATCTATTATTTACTGCTGATCCTTGGGAATAATTTAAGAAGAGGGGCAGAGTAATTGTTCATGTTTGACATTGCCTTATCAATTTTTTTTTTGGTCGGTTGTGGGACTTGAACTCTGGGCCTGGGTGCTGTCCCTCAGCTCTTTAGCTCAAGGCTAGCGCTCTACCACTTGAGCCACAGCACCACTTCTGGTTTTCTGAGTCTCACAGACTTTCTTGCCCGGTCTAGCTTTGAACCTCAATCCTCAGATCTGAGCCTTCTGAGTAGCTAGGATTACAGGTGTGAGCCACCGGTGCCCAGCTTGCGTTCTCAATTTTATCCAAAGTTAGTCTTTAATAAGAATGAAGTATCATGATGATTATGAGTGGGTAATGGGGCTTGAATTCAGAGCCTGGGTGCTGTCCCTTAGGTTTTTCACTCAATGTTGGTACTCTACTTTTTGAGTCACAGGTCTACATATGGCTTTTTGCTGGTTAACTGGAGGTAAAAGTCTCATAGATTTTTTTTGCCCAGGCTGGCTTCAAACTGTGATTCTCAAATCCCAGCCTTCTGAGTAGCTAGGATGATAGGCGTGAGCCACTGGTGTCTAAGTGAGATTAGTTTTTCACTTACACCAATGACTTTAAAGCATTTCCAAAAGTTTCATTCTGAAGACATCAATTGCACTCTCTTAAGTCTCCGGTTGATTGTTTCTTGGGTAGTTTCTTGCTCAGCTTTGCAGATGACAGACTCTATTTGCCAACGGGCTGCTTGCTGCATGTGAGCCGTGAAATTGTTATAGTTCTTATAAATGATTTTTCCATTGTAATCAATTATTAGGTTGCATGGATAAAATATTTTTTCAAGGATCAAATTTCCAAAGGGTGACTAGTTCCCCAAATGAAGTGCATCTTGAAATAACAGGAAATTATAACACTTTCAAAAACTGTGTATATAGGGTTTTAAGTGGCATCATCTAATTTCTTTTGAAAGTTTATCTAACCCAGATGTTAGCAACTCTGTTCCTCTTCTTAAAGCTCTTTCAAAGAACCCCACAGGCAACAGCCTCTAGCAGCATGGTACAGCTTAGCTAACTGCAGTTTTTGTGCAAGAGACAGTGGAGGATTGTACTAAACCCTTTCTCAAAGCATGTGGAATCCTAGAATCCCATATCCTACATTTTCTTTCCTCCAAAAGATGTCTTAAATTGGTGTGTGTGTACCAGTACAGGATCTTGAACTCAGGGTCTGGGTGCTGTCCTTTAGCTTTTTGTTGTTGTTGTTGAAGGCTGGTACTCTACCACCTGAGCCACACCTCTGCTTCCAGGTTTTGGGTGGGTTATTTGTAATAAGAGTCTCACAGACTTTCCAGCCTAGGCTGGCTTCAAACCATGATTCTCAGATCTCAGCTTCCCCAGTAGCTAGGATTACAGGCGTGAGCTACCAAGACCTGGCTGAAAGGTCTCCTGTGCCACTGGCCTTTGAAATCTCATCCTCCACCCTCATACAATGTTCATCCAAAGTTCTTCTTGTTTAGAGTCTGGGTTTCTTCACGCTTATCTCTCCTTGATGACTTACTGTGGGTGGAGTCGTCCTTGGTTCTCCACAGGATCCAAAGGATCTCCAGAGGTTCTCCAAAGGATCCCTTTTAGGTGACAGTGGAAGTTAGCGATGAACGCCACACGTTCTGTGTCACCTCCAAAACTTGAAAATAGAAAGAGCTTGGTGCCTCTCTGCTGACTTGTCATAGGAAGAAGGTCCAGGTTTTCTTTTACAACAACCATCTCAAACCTTAACTACAGAGGTCTTAGAGATGTCGGGTCTGGTGTCAGGAGGGGCTTGGCCCCAGTTCTGTCCCCGACTGGCTCTGTGACCGACGACCAAGGACTTTAGGCTAATCAACTATAAAACAAGGGCACTGGATGCTAGTCACTTCCAAACTATTCTTTGTCCAATCAGCAGAACTTTTCCCCCCAGTGAAATCTTACAGGGAAGCCCAGTATGTAACACAGATGCAGATAGTGCTGATGCTCAGGACGCTACTGAGGCTGGAGCCCCCAGAATAGAGGCCCTTGGGTGCTGCTCAGGAGGCCTCGGTGAATGCTGCTGGCCTCCAGCAGTGTTCTGGAGAGTTGAGCGTTCTTTTCTAAACTGCTCAAATCAAGATTTCTTGATTTTTTTTCTTTTTTCTTTTTTTTTCTGTTCCTTTCCCTTTTTTCTTTCCCCTTCCCCTTCCTTTTCCCCTTTTCCTTTCCCATTTCCTTTTTTCCCCTTCTCTCCCCACTTTCCTTCTTCCCTTCCACAGTACTGGTTTGAGTTTGAGTTCAAATGTGGTGTGTGCTAGTCAGGTGCTCTACACTGAGCCATGCCTGTAGCCCTTTTTGTTACTGATGATGATGATGATTATTATTATTATTATTATGCATGTGTATGCCGATTCTGGGGCTTGAATCAGGGCCTGGGTGCTGTCCCTGACCTGCTTTTGCTCAAGGCTAGTGCTCTACCACTTGATCCCGAGCTCCACTTCTGCCTGCCTGCCTGCCTTCCTCCCCCTTCCCCTCCCCTCCCCTCCTCTCCCTTCTTCCCCTCCTATTCCTTCCTTCCTTCCTTCCTTCCCCTCTCTCTTTTTTAAAATCGTCTTCTTTTCTCTTTTTCTTTTCTCCCTTTCTCTTTCTTTCTTTCCTTTTTTTTGGTAGTTTATTGGAGATAAGAACCCCACAGACTTTCTTGCCTGTGCTGGCTTTGATGTGCAATCCTCAGATCTCAGCCTCCTGTGTAGCTTGGATTTCAGATGTGAAACACCGGTGCCCAGCTGGTATGAGTTATTTTTAAGATAGTCTTGCTTCCTACCTGGGCATGTCCCTGGACTGCAATCTTCTTATTTTTCACTTCCCACCATAGCTGGGATGACCACAGCGCCCAGCTTCTTATATTGAGATAGTCTTATGGATTTTTCTTCCCTAGTGTGGAACCTCGATCCTTCTGATCTCAGCCTCCCATGTTACTTGGATGATGGGTACATGCCATTGTGCCTAGCTATTGGTTGAGATCCACCCATACAGTCTGGCTGGCCTCAAACCAAGATCCTCCCAATTTCATCCTTTCTAAGGAGCTAGGATTACAGGCATGTGCCACCAGCACCCAGTAGGACTCTGGTTTTCCCAAGCACTACAAGGGGGTTGGAAGTACCACTGGGCTGATATGTTAAGGTTCCTCCAAGCCTAAAACAACTATGAATCTGTGATCCTCTTCATCTTTGTTGGAGGTACATGACTTTCCCTTCCCAGCAAGCACTCTTCTTGAATTGGGCTCACCCCTGGCCGCCTCCCATTCCCTGGCCTCTCTTTCAGGCCTCTGTGTTCAAATGTGCTTGTGCCATCAACCCTGCTAAATTTAAGGCTACATTTTCAAATCAAGTGGCTCATGCGGCTGGCTGGCTGCCTGAGAACTCACATGTGGAAGGAAGTTTGAAACACTGAGGCAGGAGAGGCTGCCCTGGTGTTTGGAAGACGGGTCTGGAAACCAGATGAATTGTAGTTTTAAAATGTAAAGAACACACATGTATGTATACATATACATGCACATATGCATGCACACACATACATGTATATATACCTATACATATATGTGTGTATATATATTTTTTTCTGCCAAAAGAGAGTAGAGTTTTTCTTTCTAGACTTGGTTATAAAATGTCTGTTGGAAATTACGGGTGTCTATCGTGATCTGTTTACTGTCTCTATCAGTCTGGGAGGGAACAGCTAGATTTAATCCCTTCTCCCCCCCCCCCCTGCAAGAATTGAGCTTTGCAAATCCTTGCTCTATTAGAAACAGGTTGTGTGTGGGGGTGGTTGGAGTTAATTTGCTAGATGCATGATACAAAAGCAAGTTTACTTTCTTAATATTTCCTTCCGAGACTTGGGTGAAACAAACGTGAATTTTTTAAAAATAATAGAACCTTTTTATTTTTTAGAACCTTTTTATTAAGAGCAAGAAATTTCTGAAAAAAGGAAAAGGAAGCCAGATGGCAGGGGCTTACACCTATAATCCTAGCTACTCAGGGGCTGGGATCTGTGGGTTGCAGTTCAAAGCCAGCCTGGAAGTGGAGCTGTGGCTGAAGTGGTAGAGCAGTAATCTTGAGCACAAAAGCACAAGGACAGGGTTCAGGCCCCAGGACGCATGCACGCGCGCACGCACGCACGCACACACACACACACACACACACACACACACACAGAGACAGACAGACAGAATAGGAACATGGATTTTAAAAAATTTATTGGCACGTCATTGGACAACTAATGGTACTATCTTTGCAAATGTCTCCTTTGCCTACCTGCTTCCTTCTCTCCCTCCCTCCCTTCCCTTCTTTCCTCCCTTCTCTCCTTGCCTTTCTCCATCCTTCCTTCCTTTTTGTTAGTTCTAGGGATTGAACTCAGTACCTTGTAGGTAACTGCTTGCCCTTTTGCTTTTAGTTTGTTTTTCAGATAGGGTCTTGTGCTTTTGCCCTAGTTGAACGTGGACTGAGATCATCCTACCTTGGTCTCCCATGGAACTAGAATTATAGCTTAGATCTGGACTTTCTAAGTTTGCAACGAATCCTTTATTATGGAGAATATTTTCAGAAGATAAATTTTTTCCCCCTCAATTCTTGTGGGTAGGTATGGAAGCACAAAATTCTGTCATGCCTTCCATTCTTGGACTACCAGGAGAATACTTCCATCCTTCTTAGGGAGTGTCCTCACATTCTTCTTCCTCTCCCCTTCCTGCATTCTGAATTTTGTCCTTGCTCTGTATCTCCTTCCTCATTCTCCTTTGCAGGATGAAGAAGAAAGAACAGTGGAGTTGAGATGTGAAGAAAGATAGCCAACAATTTGCAAAGTACAGGATATTTTAGAATACGGTTTTGAGTTTATCAGACAAACGTGTAAAGAACTGTAGCATTTATGCTACTTGTGAATGCTCTGCAGGTCTGCTAACGCTCTGCAGGTCTGCTAACACTCTGCTGCTTACTTGGCGCTCATGTCAATCTAGTGTAACTCCACCCCAATGTACCTCATTGTTGGTCACCATCCCTAGCATGATACTTACTAAGTAATTATGTTGGAAATGAAGTTCCCAGTAAAGGCTCTTATTGCTAAAAAAGAAATCCAGAAAAGTGAGGTTGGATCATACAAAAAAAATTATGTATGCTGGTTGTTGAACTTGAACTCAGGGCTTGGGTGCTGTCCCTGAGCATTTTTTGCTCAAGGCTAGCACTCTACCATTTGAGCTCCCTCAGCGCCACTGTTTTGTTTTTTAGTGATTAATTGGAGATAAGATTCTCCTGGGCTTTCCTGCCCAGGCTGAGTAGATTCTCAGATCTCAGTCTCCCCGAGTGGCTAGGATTACAGGCATAAGCTATCAGCACCTGCCTTATACACACCTTTGGATATATTTTTCAGACTGCAAATGAGATTGTAAGGCTTGGAGCTCTCTGATAGCTGTAAAGCAAGGGAGGGTCTGCATGGGTGTGAGGCTCTCCTGACATTACTATGAAACAGAAAAACTTTGTCCCATAGTTGGATAGAGAACAGATGTAGAGTACTTCCTTTTTTAAAATCCCAGAAAAGCAACTATATGGGCCACTTTGTGGCAGAGAGATTTTGCCTTCTTAATAGCAAAAAAATGGTCTACACATTTATTTTTTTCCCGGAATATCTATATCCATCCAACTGTCCATCCAACTATCCAACTACCTATCAACAGTTACATTTACCTATATGTGATCTAGCTGTAGAAATATATGGATATATCCAAGGAGTGAGGAAAATGCCCATTAGGATATGAGTAATGTCAGAGAGAAAAGCAGGGATTGTATCAGAAGGCCCGTACCATCATCTTTCTTTCCCCTGAAATATGAGATGGGACTGCATATTGATAGACCAATTCTCAGCTCCAGGACTGAGTGTAGGTGTATTAGGTATGGCAAGCATCTGCCACCATATTCAGCAATTAGTTGAGATAGGGTTCTTTTTTTTTTTTTTTTTTGGTCAGTCATGGGGCTTGAACTCTGAGCCTAGGCACTGTCCCTGAGCCCTTCAGATCAAGGCCAGCACTCTACCACGTGAGCCACAACACCATTTCTGTTTTTCTTGTGGTTTATTGGAGATAAGAGTCTCATAGACTTTCCTGCCCAGCTGGCTTTGAACCATGATCCTTAGTTCTCAGCCTCCTGAATAGCTAGGATTACAGGCGTGAGCCACCAGCACCTGCCATGAACCACCAGAGCCTGGCAAGATGGAGTTCTTATAAACTTTTTTTTTCCTGAGCTGATCTTCAACTGTAATGCTCCCCATCTTCACCTCTGGAATAACTGGGAACATAGGCCTGGGCCACAGTGTCTGGTTTGCCTGTCTTATTTAAAAAAATTGTTGAATTCTATTGAAGATGACTATATTCCCCCTGCAAATCGTTATTAGTTGCTTTTACAAAATTATTTCTTTTTTGTGTCTTGTCTGTTTATTTTCAATGTATCCTGTTGTCCTGTAGTATTTGTGTTCTGCTTGAGAATGTATTTTTCTTGATTTTGCTTTCTAATAAATTCCTCCGGTGGGAAGCAATGAGAATACTGAAGCTGTGTTGGGAGAGATGGCTGTAGGCTCTCTGTTGGGGTGGTGTGCAGGCCACGGGCTTCTGCCAAACCACCCACATTCCTCTCAGTTTCCTTTCTGGAAAACAGCACACATCAAAATACTTTCCTGTTGAACATTCCCTAGTGTTTTCCCTACCTGTTCCTTCAATAAAAAACACCGACTCCATATGGCCACTATCTAATCTTGTGAATATCCACTTTCCTTTTTCATCCATTAGGACTCCATGTCTGTGTCACCTTCTCCAGAAATCTCCCCAAAGCCTGGCACTAGTGGCTCACATCTGTAATCCTAGCTACTCAGGAGGCTGAGAGCCAGCTCGGGCAGGAAAGTCCATGAGACTCTTACCTTCAATGAATGAGCAAAAAAAAAAAAAAAAGCCACAAATAGATCTATGGTTCAATTGGTAGCGTGCTAGCCATGAACACGAAAGCTTGGAGAGAGCACTCAGGTCCAGAGTTCAAGCTCCAGGATTGGCATAAAGTGAACAGTGCATTTATTCGCTAAAATAGTATCTTTCACACAGCAATGAGACCTATCTGTCATCTATTGTAGCAATCATGTCTTTTAGCTATTATCCAGCATTGATCATATCTCTCCTCTATTTGTATCTATATTTATCATCCCATCTTATCACCTGTTACGTATCATTATCATATTTATCCATCTTCTGTCTATATCATCATCTATTATATCTGTCATTGTCTATCATGTATTTATTATTCACCTACCCACCCATCTTCATCATTAGCATCCGTGGATTTTCGGACATGCTCACACATGGAACAGCACGGTAAACCTTTATGTGTGGTTTCCCCCATACCTTCCCATGTTTGTATCCATCCTCACTTTTTGTTTTCCAGAGTATTTTTAAAACAAGCTCCAGATGTCATACTATCAGTTAATTTTTTGTGTGTGTGTGCCAGTCCTGGAGCTTGAACTCAAGGCCTGGATACTGTCCCTAAGCGTTTTTTGCTTAAGGCTAACACTCTACCACTTGAGCCATAGCTCCACTTCCATTCTTTTGGTGGTTAATCAGAGATAAGAATCTCAGGGATATTTTCTGCCTGGGCTGGCTGGCTTTGAACCATAATCCACAGATCTCAGCCTCCTGAGTAGCTAGGATTATTATAGCTATGAGTACCCTGGCTAAAATGTAAGAATATTTTAATGGTTAAATTGTAACTTCTGGACCATTCTGAATAGAATGTTGTCTCTGCGAGATTGCCTCTACAATGTCACCCTTAACCGACAGTCATAGTACGCAACTTTGTAGTTGCTTTTTTCTTTTCCTAAGTGGAAACGATCCAGTGCGATTTGTCATCCATGAATTTAAAATATGACCTTGGACTACGTTTCTCCTCATCACGAAGGTGCTGAGGATACAAAACTGATGGTCCAGTGAAAAGCAAGTACCCTAGTAATCATGAGCAATAAGATTTATCCCGGTGTCGAGAGAAATGTGAATGACATCATGCTTGCCGCCTTAGACAGCCAAGCTATTTCACCGAGGACCTTAAGTAAATCCTGATTGAAGTTTGTTGGCTGCTGTCGACTCATGATTCTGAGAAGACAAGGCGAGAGCCATCAGGGTAGTAATAAAGTCCAGGCATATTCTTTTCTGATGAGCTCACCATACATAGGGACAAGCCTTAGAATATCTGGAGGCATGAAAGTTAATATATCCTTTATTAGACAGTCTCTTTGCTTTATCCACGTTCCCACAGGACTTTTGATGACAGCTGTATGGCAGACCATTTAATACTGAAGTCATTTCTCCAAAAAAAAAAAAAAAAAAAGACAGGTCTGTTTCTAGGTTATCAGAAGACAAAGACGGTTTCGGGGCAGTTATTTATGAGCCAGATTTCTGTTTTCCGCACTAGTCTCTAGGATCTCTGATGAGCAGCCGTCTGTATCTAATTCCACTCATAGCCCCAGATGCTCAGGGCTTGGTCTCGTCGGAGTGTCATTTGGTACAGACAAAGCGTGGTCTTGAACTCATCAGTGGCCGGGTGATGTCCCATGCTAGAAGGGGATTCAGAATTCTACCTACCTAACCATCCTGTTTCTGAGGAATTCAAGCTTGGGAAGGCTTTAGGGCTTCATATAGCTGTAAATCTAGGAAGTGATAAACTTCACGATCTTCTGGGGAATCCTCTTTAGTTGTGTCTTGTGCTACAAAAAATTAGGTCCTGACCAAAGCAAATCACATCACACCATCCAGAGACGTTTGCCTTTTGAATGTGCCAATCAACTTCCTGTATGCAAATTTCCATCCAGATGTGCCATCCAGGGATTCTGAATTACTCTGCTTCTCTCCATGGTCTATCCATGTCCTGGCCTTCAGTGCACTTCCTTTGAAAGCATTTTCTTCCAACTTCCTTCATCATACTATCTCTGAGAGATCGTATTATCCAGGGGATCCTATTAAGAATCTACAGCAGCAGAGAGGGTCTTAGGAGATTGTTTCCGGGGACAGATTTCTTGTCTATAACAGCTAGCAGGCTTCTTGTGCAGGTAGAACATTGTAGGTGAATGGGTCATTTTTTAAAAATAACACAGTGATTAAATTGTTTCTGCTTCTGATTAATGTGTAATACAAGGCGTGTGGATTTTTGTACAGATTAGACAGGAGATTGCATATCTTTTCTCAGCCAATTGTGAAACAGGATCCCCTAGGCTCTAGATTGTTGTCTTTTATCATGTCTGCTTCTTCCTATCCTTCCCCTTTCCCTCTTCCTGCCACAATGGGTGTGAGATTCTCTCCCCCAGCTGACCCATAGAACTGCCTGTGTGGTGATTATTATTTTTTTAAAAAGCATTTTCCTAAGCAGAGGGAGAAATAGGGCTGGGGAGGGAGAGAAATACTGGCATTCTTCAAAACTAAATAGATTCCAAAGAGAGGAGCGTTATATTTCTTCTGAGCGTAATGAGATTCTGCTAACCAGTCCATTGTTGGAGGATTTGGGCCAAGCTGTACTTCTTAGCTCTAGCTCTGCTTTGACAGCCTGAGGACTGAAAAGAACCAGAGACTACTGCTGTGCACTGAGCAATTCTGTCAGGACACCAGGACTGAGAGCTATCTTTTTGCACTGGTTAATATTGAAACCTGAAAGTGTGCACCATTACGCGCATCAAATTGCTTCAGTTCCTTAGGGTCTATCCTCTTTTTAAACACACAGTAAATAATTACCATGGAAAATAGTTGTGTTTTTTTTTAAAGAACAATAAGTAGAGATTTATTAAGGGATGGGCTTTGTGGCCAGACAGGCTTGGGTTCCAGTCGCTGCTCTGTCCCTTGCATGTGCCCTAAAAGAAAAGTTTCTTTAAATTTTTTTTTTCCATCAATGAAAACAGGGGCTCTGGAGCTCTCTGTGTGTTGTGCAGCTGGTGTCTGGGGTTCGTGTTGGAAGCAGTCTTGCATCATAGCTTTGCTAAGAACACAAAATGATCTCATGGGTTGTAACCTTGGTACTTGGCCCCCAGTGCTCAGGTGCTACAGTTTCTTTGTTTTGACCTTTTTCTGGAAAAGTCTTCCCCTTCTATATGTACTGTAAACCTGAGTTCAGACTGCATTGAAATTCCAAGATTTGTAGATGTGGACACAAATGTTATAACCTAGAAACAATCTAGCTAGTGCTTCTCTGAGCCAGATTAAAATAAAAATGGATGAGGCAATAAGATACTTTACTACAGAAAAGTCACAAGTCAAGAAAAGGATGCATACACTTTATATTCCAAAGCACCAGAAAATACATGGAGATTAACTGTCAAAAATGACAACTAGACTTACTTGAAGGATATATATTTTTAATATACCTGCTCACAATCTCATCTTCAGAACCTCAGAAAATCTGAGTTCTAAGAAGAAGATAAAGGAGGTGAAGAACAGCCCTTGGTAGGCAGATATTCTTGCCACTTGAGCCACACCTCTAGCCTCTTCTGTTTTAGATTTTTGTTTGTTTGTTTTTGATAAAGCCTCATGCTTTTCACTCTGAGCAGTCTCAAATTTTGATCCTCCTATTCTATGTCTCATGTATAGCCGGGCTTATAATGGTTTCTTCCTTGATTTAACATTTCATAAGTGATTTTTTTTTTGTCAAATTGCCTTTAAACTACCATGTGCTCAGGTAGCTGGGATTACAGCTGTGAACCACCACGCCCAGGTAAAGACAGACTTCAAAGCAATTCACTAACGATGACGTGTCTATAAATAAGACATAATATTTTTTCTTCCTTCATTAACAAACCGGCCATTTCTGATAGATGAAATGGTAGAAATGAGAAGTCTCTAGTATTTCAAAACAGGTATCCCAGGAGAAAAATCAGCATATAATCCATATCTGTGAAGGATATATGACACAAGATTTACAAGGCTTGCTAGAGTCCCTTGGTCATGGAACTAGAGAAAACCAGCGCAGCATGGCACTGGAAACTGACTGAATTCTGGCTGGGGATGAAAATGCTGCCATTGAAAAATTTCCAAAACACGTACTTGGATCTGTATGAAAGAAAGAAAAAAACAACAACAGACACAAATCTTGAGAGTATTTAAGCCAAATGACCCAGCAGGGGCTGATAGTGTGAAGCTTATTTTACAGTTGTATAAATATTTAAAATGGTTTTCCAGCCTTTAAAACAAGTAGATTAGGCTAATTTTTTTTCTCAAAAAAGAAAATCTGCATGATGAAATTAATCTGCCCCCCCTTAATTTATTGGGGGCGGGGAGAGGGGATGGCCTTGCTCTTCCAGGTTTCCTAAGAATGAATGTCAAAGGGTGGCCAGTATCCAAATTTGACAGCAAAGCTGGATTCTGTTTCATGAGGGCTCACACCACTCGATTTTGCCACGGGTGGGCCGTTTCGAAGGCATTTGCCCTTGATGGACTTACCACACCAGAGACCACATCCCATTGGACAGTAATCACTTTGAACTTGGTAACAGGTTAGATTTAAGACTCCGTTATAGGAGCTTCAAAGAAAGCTGAGCAGCTCTTCTCTTCTGAGCTGTGACAGGGTCTTAGTCTGGTAGAATGTGCCGGGGCCAGGCCGGGCACTAGTGGCTTATGCCTGTCATCTACTCAGGAGGCTGAGATCTAAGGATCTACAGGTTCAAAGGCAGCCTGGCCAGGAAAGTCTGGGAGACTGTGATCTCTAATGAACAACTACTAAAAACTCCAGAAATGGAGTTCAAGCCACAGTCCATGTGCGTGTGCACATAATGTACTGGGGCCATTCTTGAGACACAGTGCGTGAGGGTTTGTAGGCGGTCATCTTCATTCAGTCTCTCAGAACTTCTCCTGTCACCTTTTTCTGTTTTGGCTCTTGCTTTTCTCTACGTTTAATTCTCTCCGCTTTCATTTGCATTTTAATTGTTTTGCTGGATCAGTCTTTCTTGCCACTGTCTTCTCATTCTTGTTTGTTTGTTTGCCCCCGTGAGTCTGTGACGCCAAGATGATGGTGACATTGGTGCCGTTATTTATTAATAACTTGAAAGTTCGGAGCTCCTGCAGGAATCTGCACCCCTGGGGAGGTGAAGAGAGGCCTCTGGTGTGGGTGAGGGGAAGGTGGGGAGGGAGAGGGAATTTGCTCCCAGAGATGTCCCTCCCTCCCTTCCTCTCTGGCTATTTTTGGGCAAATCCCGCTCTCCCCATGATGGCTCAGGTGAAGGCTGAATCCCTGGAACTTGCCCTGGGTGGGAGGAGCCAGAGCTGCCGCCTCTGGTACCCATTGTCCAGCCAGCTCCTGCCACTGGCCACCGTGCTTTTCATTCTTGTCCCTGCTTGCAAAAAGAAATTCGTGTTTGTTTTGGTGCTTTAGACTGCAGAACGAGAAATGGATGAACGTCAAAGTGGGAGACATCGTGAAACTAGAGAACAACCAATTTGTTGCTGTGAGTATACAATATTCCAGAGAGAATGTCTCTTAGGTTAACATAGCATATAGGGTGAGCATCAAAGTATTAGCAAGATTTTTTTTTTTTTTAGTCTATAGTCTCAAAGCCTGGTCTCCAACAGTGTTGTTTATAAAAATCAGTTAAAATTTTAAATTATCTTTTCATTAGGAATTATTAAGGGTCACAAGGGACTTTATTGTGATATTTCCATGTGTGCATACGATGTACTTTGGTCAGATTTTCCCTTTCTGTCACTCACCCCTCCTCCATGTAAATGATTTTACTAGGCTTCATTTTTCTGCTTTGATACTTGTGTGTACATACTCTGATCTTACTCATTCCCTCTTGCCCTCTTCCTCTTTTTTTTTTTTTTTTTGGGTCCGGTCGTGGGGCCTGAACTCTGGGCCTGGGCGCTGGCCCTCAGCTCTTCAGCTCAAGGCTAGCGCTCTACCACTTGAGCCACAGCGCCACTTCCAGCTTTTCTTTTTGCTTATGTGGTGCTGAGGAATCGAACCCAGGGCCTCAGGCATGCAAGGCAAGCACTCTACCACTGAGCCACCTTCCCAGCCCTGCCCTCCTCCTCTTTCCCCACCTCTTTGTGAATTTTACACTCTTCTAGCTTTTTTTTTTTTTGGTTGATTATAGGGCTTGAACTCTGGGCTTGGATGCTGTTCCTGTGCTCTTCAACTCAAGGCAAACGCTCTACCGCTTCAGCCACAGCGATACTTCTGGTTTTCTGGTGGTTTATTAGAGATAAGAGTCTCGCAGACTTTCCTGCCTAGGCTGGCTTTGAACCATGATCCTCAGATCTCAGCCTCCTGAGTAGGATTACAGCATGAGCCACCAACACCTGGCTTTAGCTTTCTTTCTTTCTTTTTTTCCCCCCATACCAACCTGGGCTTGAACTCAGGATCTAGGTGCTGTTCCTTAGCTTTTTTTCACTCAAGACTAGCGCTCTACCTCTTGAGCCACAGTTCCACTTCCAGCCTTTTGCTGGTTAATTAAAGATACAGAGTTTCATGAACTTTCCTGTCCAGGCTGGCTTTGAACTGTGATCCTCAGATCTCAGCCTCTGGAGTGGCTAGGATTACAGGTGTGAGCCACAGGCTTCTCTGGCTGGGCTTTGCTCTTCCAGCACATGAACGCACGTGAATAATGATGAGAACCAAGCCATTTATTTGGCTGGCTTGAGAAAGATCTCAGCTCCCCCTGACTCCCAGCCCCACTTCCACAAAAGCTATTCCTGCTTTAGGTGTTGGCGACAGTCACCTTTTCATTGACAAGTTTGTTACTGGAATTGAAGATTGTCGTCTCTCAGAAATGATAGGGCTGGAGAGACGAAGCTGGCCCATGGTCTAGGCCTGGCAGGGGTGCCCGGTTGCTCTTCCCCTCACCCATGCCCATAACACGTCATTGAGTCCGTGTCAGCACCTTTTTTGGAGATGTTTCCAGAAGGACCGTTTTGGTGCTATGCTTGCTCTCCTTGCTGTTTTAAGTTTCAGCAGCGAATCACAGAGGTGACTTCCTCCACCTCATGGCTCCAAGTGAACCTCCACCACCTCCTTGAGTCTGCACGGATT
>NW_012267227.1:11784657-11787643 GCF_000151885.1 Dipodomys ordii
CCCCCCCCCCCCCTGCTGCCTCCATGCAACACCAGGACCATGCTGAGAATTTCCACGGGGAGAAGGGTTTTTTTTTTTAAACCACAAAACTTTGATACTGAAGAACAGGGTTTTTTTTTTGCTAAATTGTGGGAAGGAAACACATTATTTTTCTATATTAAAAATGTAAACGGCCTATGTTCTGTTGGAAGAAGTCTGTGGGTCCATCCTTCTGTCCCTCCCTCTCTCTCTCTCTCCCCACCTCTCCTTCTCCCCCTCCCTTTCTCTCTCCATCCCTTTTTGTTTGTTGTTGTTTTTGTTGTTGTTGTTTTGTCAGTCATGGGGATTGAACTCTGGGCCTGGACGTTGTCCCTGAGCTCTTCAGCTCAGGATGAGCACACTTCTGTTTTTCTGGTGGTTTATTGGAGATGAGAGTCTCACGGAGTTTCCTGCTTGGGCTGGCTTTGAATGATGATTGATTCTCAGATCTCAGCCTCCTGAGTAGCTAGGATTACAGGTGTGAACCACTGGCGTCCAGCCCTTCCTTCCCTTCTTCCCTCCTTCCCTTTCCTCCTTCCCTTTCCTCTTTCCCTTTTTCCTTTCCTTTCCTTCTTCTTCTTTTTCCTTTCTTCTCTCCCTTCCTCCTTCTCTTTCCCCCACTCTCCCTTCCTTCCTTCTTTTCTTTTCGAACTCAGGGCCTGGGTGCTGTCCCTTAGCTTTTCTGCTCACGTCTAGCACTTGAGCCACAGCTCCACTTCTGGCCTTTTTTGCTGGTTAATTGGAGATAAAAGTCTCACAGACTTTGCTGCCCAAGCTAGCTTCAAAGCTCTATCCTCAGATCTCAGCTTCCCAAGTAGCTAGGATTGCAGGTGTGAGGCCACTGACATGGGGCTGGACTTAGCCCAGTATTCTTTTGCTGTTATGTAATTTTCATCTTTGAATACTGACAAAGCAAAAACAAGGTATAACAAAATGAAGGGGAATGCTTTGTTTTTCATAGTTGCACTGCAGTGAGTTAGCAGCCCCTCCCCACCAGTAGAAAGAGTTTATGCTTGGGGATCACAAGTTCTGAGTTCTAGGTCTAGGAAGACAGCTTGGGAATGGTTAGAGCAGAAAGAACTCACGGGTTAGAGGTAGGTAGATGGGTCACCGCTGCTCAGGAGACAGCCTTCAGCCACCAGATGGCGATGGTGAGTCAGTCACTCGTGTGCCAGCTGTGGACTAGAACTCTGCCCTTGTTGAATATAAACTCAAACACAACTGGATTCAGTGCTGCACAGAAACACTGAGTTTAAAAGATTCAAGAAGCTCGTCTTCTTTAGATATCATCACTACCCTCCCTCCATCACAAAGAGTTCTGCATTTTGTTTAAAATGATCTTTTTTTTAAAAAAAAAATAAAACATCTAAGGAGGAGAGTTGTAGGCCTAAGTTGTAAACTCAGAGAAGTGTGAGGTCTATTGTTAAAATACTTTATGCCAATATTCCTTAAAATCTGGATGCAGGAGAGGAGAATGGGGTGAATCAAAGAAAAACGTCCACCCTTTTAGATCAGGTTGGGTATTTTTTGGTTCAAGAGTGGCCTCCGCTTTTGACATGTTCTCTTCGTGGGTTTGCTTTATGTACACTGAGACAACTTAGCAGAACCGCTTCTGTCTTGATGACCTTCTGTGGCTGTTTAAATCGTTTAGAGTTTAGGAGGAGCCGTAATTTTTTATTCCTTGAGGGACTGTTGCCGAGTTTCGTTGAGCTCTGTTTTATCCTAATTTAGACAAAACTACACCCCGCCACACCCCTACCCCTATTTTTTGAGTTGGAAATCTAAAAGCTTGATACCATTAAAAGAGTGTGTCATTTCTAAGTTTAGCCTTTACGACTTGAAAATGAAGTAATTCTGATTTCTTTTTTGAAGGAAACAAGGAAATTTCAGACTTGGAATGCTAGTCATGCATGCAGACGTCACTCAGAAATCGTTGGGCCAATGTCTCATCCTAGGTTGCTGGAATTGAAATCAACTCTTTTTAGACATCCAAACCTTTCTGAATTTCATAAAACAGTTTTTTTTTTAAAGGAAATAGATTAGCAGCTTTTCAATGTAGAAAGTTCCCAGAATTCTAAGGCTAAATTGTGCAGGTGATTTCCAAAGCTCAAATAAAAACCAGAATAAAACTATTTTCAAAAACAAATTACTCAGCTTCTGATTCTCCCACCCCAAGCCCCCTTAGCGCTTGCCTTCACTTTCTCTTCTCCTTCCTTTCCATCTTGTTTCTCTTTTAATGTTCTCTTTTAAAAACTTCCTTGCTTTTCTTCTCCTTCCTTCCTTTCTTTCTTCTTTCCTTTTATTGTTCCTTTCCTTCCAGCCTCTCCCCCTCCCTCCCTCCTTCCCTTCCTTCCTCCCTCCCCTCCCACCCCTCCTCCCTCCCTCCAAACCTCATCTTCTTTTCCCTCCCCTCCTCTTCCCTTCTCTCCTCTTCTCTTCCCACCTTCCTTCCCATATCCCTTCTTTCCTCTTTCCCTTTCTTCTTTCTTCCCTTCCTCCTTTCCTTTCTTCTTTCCTTTTTCTTTTTTTGCCAGTCTTGGGGCTTGAACCCAGGGCCTGGATACTGTCTCTGAGCTTCTTTTGGTCAAGGTTAGTACTCTACACTTGAGCCACAGTGCCACTTCTGGCTTTTTCTGTTTCTGTGGTACTGAGGAATTGAACCCAGGGCTTCATGTATGCTAAGCAAGCACTCTACCACTAGGCCACATTCTCAGCCCTCCTTTTTTCTCTTACCCATATTCATCTGTTTTTTTTTTTCCTGTCTTATTTGTCTGTTCCCTTACCTGGTCTTGTAAGAGTTACTTAAGGTCTATACAAATAAATCTTTCTAATTAACTTATTTATTGGAGAGATTCTATATTTTTTGTTAAAAATTATTTAAGAAAAAATAGAAACTTCAATTCTTCCTTTCCTTTTCTTTTTCCCTCCCCTCCCTCCCTCCCCTCCCTCTCTCCCTCTCTCCCCTCCC
>NW_012267227.1:11787803-11857290 GCF_000151885.1 Dipodomys ordii
CCTTCCTTCCTTCCTGTAAAGCCCACTGGCTTAATTTCTGTCAGTCTTCAGAAGTCTCTGTTGGGATGAAAATCAGGGGTAGAGAAGGAAGGAGAGGGAGGATTTGACTGTGGTCATCCAAAAGGGGGAGTTCAGGACCTCAGCCCTTCAGTCAGTTCCGAAGCTGGGCCTGGCTGGGGATTCTATAGTACAAGGGCCTTCAACCTCTGCTTTTCTCAAATATTCTTTTGTCTGTGATTTCTTAAAATAGGCTGACTTGCTTCTTCTATCAAGTAGTGAGCCACATGGTCTCTGTTACATTGAAACAGCTGAGCTCGATGGGTAAGTGATTAAATTAGGATCATTGGTGAGGTATTTATTGGTTGGTTGATTGATTGGTCATGGGGCTTGAACTCACGGCCTGGATGCTGTCCCTGAGCTTTTTACTCAAGGCTAGCTCTCTACAACTTTGAGCCACAGCACTACTTCTGGCTTTCTGGTGGTTAATTCATGATAAGAGTCTCACAGACTTTTCTGCTAGGGCTGGCTTTGAGCCACGATCCTGAAGTCTCAGCCTCCTGAGTAGCTAGGATTACAGGTGTGAGCCACTGGGACTTAGCCTTTGTTTTCTTTAAGAGTAAATGTCTTTAGAACTAGGACTTCTGTCTTCTTCTCTGTTTTCCTGGAAGACATAAAGTCTAAATTGCAAAGGCCATTGTTAATTGCTTTGCCATAATTTCTAGAACTGTAATTTTTCTGCATGATTTTATTGGAAAAAACTGATTGATCTCTGGAGTTTATTTCCTCTCTGAAATAGTAAGTTCCGCATGTGCATGTGAATCATTTCATGTAGGGAGTCTTTGGCCAAGTTCCTCAGAAGTGTGTGCTTTCATTTCATCTTTCTCAGGAAAATGACAAGGAGTGTCCAGCCTCCCCCAGAAAGAAAGACTCAGGGCATTTTAAAATATGACCTTTTAGAGAAAAGAGAAAAATGGGCTGTGCTGTCATCCTGACATGTGGAGGATTTAGCATATTCCATGGAGTGGTTCTGTGTTCAGAGGACTCAGTCTGTTTATCTGGCAAAAAAAAAAAAACATGTATCTAATGCTTACCTATGTGGGCATAATCTACGAGCATGTGTTCTTTAGATTCTGTAATCTCAACAGGAGACTGACTATATAAACCCTATTGTATAGGGAAAGGAGTCGGTAAGAGAGAATTAGGTCATTTGCCCTAGGGAAGTAGGACTCCAACCTGCCAACAGGGTTTAGCCAGTATCTCCCAAGTCATTACCATATTGAACTATTCAAATACAGTTTGGCCTGCGTAATCCTATGCTTAGTTTTTTGTTTTTTTTTGGCAGAACATTTTTAGATATAGCTAAAGCAGCAGCAAGAGGAACATTTATAGCATTCACTGTATACTACATTTGAAAAGACAAAACATCTCAAATCAATCTCCTGAATGAAACCATTGAATGAACCCATTACCAGACATTTCCATAAAAGACAGGACTCTGACAGATGGTCAGAATTGTGTGTGTGTGTGTGTGTGTGTGTGTGTGTGTTCCTGCTCAGAAGATGACCTGCTCTCTCTGAATGGCTAAGCTAATGCCAACTCTGAGGAACCTGAGAAGCCCCACCCACTTTCCCAAGATTCTGTGAAAAATATGAATTAAATTAAAGGTGGGGGTTGGGAGTGGGTCCCTGGGTTTTCGGATCAGATTTCATAGGTGGGGCACCCATCCTTCCTAGTGCTTTGGATGCTGTTGGGTTGTTCCATATAAAAATTCATGTCATGTCATTAATTCCACAGGGAGACTAACCTAAAAGTTCGCCATGCCCTATCAGTTACCTCAGAACTCGGAGCAGATATTAGCAGACTCGCAAGGTTTGATGGTGAGTGTTTTAAACAACAAAAGCTCAAAACCAAAAGGTAATATAATAAACGAATGACTTTGTTTCACACAGGACTGGCCATTCAACCAATCCACAAGGTAAAAAAAAAAATCCCCAAGTTAAAGCAATATAGATCCTTCTTTTCTATTATATGTATTTTACCTATTGTCACTTTTTAGAGAACATAAAATGCCAGAGTCACAAGACTGGGACGTTTCTGGGCTGAGAACCAGACATCTGCTAAATTTAGTTTTTCACTGTGAAGTCTTGGATTTCATTTTAATCTACCTTAAAGTTCACGGCAAGCATTCGTGGTGTTCCAGGGGTTTATCCCCAGTGAAATGTGATTCCCTAGTTCTAAGAAAGCATCTAAAGAGTGAATGATGGATTACGGGGAAATAAATTAGATATAATATGCAAATTAAAATTTCCCTGTTAGCCGAATTTAAAGACCCAAGAGAATGACGCAAGATGCGTTGTGGAAAAGCCTTTGAAAGAGTGGGGACACTTAAGAAACTATACCCCACCATGATTATGCTTCATTTCCTGTAGTCTTTTATTTTTCTTCCATCTATTTCTTCCCACATCTTATTTGCATGTTTTAATTTCAGCCTCCTTTCCCCTTCCCTACCAGTCCCTCCCTGCCTTTCTCTGTTCCTGTCTCTCTCTCTCACATACACACATACATTTTTATACATATTTCCTCTAACCTTTGCTTTTTTTTGTTGTTGTTGTTGCTTTCTTTTGGTGTGGATCCTGTGGCTTGAACTCAGGGCCTGGGGGCTGTCCTTTGCTTTTTTGCTCAGTGCAAGTGCTCTGTCACTTAAGCCACAGCGCCAATACCAGCTTTTCTGGGTGCTTAATTGGAGATAAGACTCTAACAGATTTTCCTACCTAGGCTGGCTTTGACCCTCAATCCTCATATCTCAGCTTCTGGAGTAGAATTACAAGTGTGAGCCGCCAGCACTCAGCCTGATATCATATTTTTAAAAGTAGCAATGTTCTTAGTGATTTTCAATGTTATCATCCCTGATAAAATTTTATAGATGGGCTAGCCAGATACACATAATAGTATTTACAAGACAAAGTTGGACTTTGGGGGTATAAATCTACCAATTGGGAAAGTTCTTATATAAATCTTCTTACACATTTCAGACAATCTGAAAAGCCCAACCCCTAATTTATTGAATTTAGAAGAAAAACCCAGTGAATCAAATTTCTAAGAAAAGATACACAACTTGATTTAGTATTACAACAAATACAAAAGTAAATTGAGTGGACCTGGCTATTTCTTGTGAAGTCTTAGGATATTGAAAATCTTTCCCAAGTATATGACTGGAAATGCTTTTCAATGATGCATTTGTAAACTGGATGTTTTTAAGCCTTGGGGAAAGCCCCATATGCAAATTGTCCAAATGTGTTTAAGAATCTTTTGCATATTGTAACTGACTGGTCTGAGATCTGTTTTTTACAACACATGACAAGTTTACATATTTTGTATGACTGTTATTACTGAATTTTGAAGCCGAGAAAGGGCTGACTGTTTATTCAGGAATCTTTGTGGATTTTGTGGTCCTTTCTAAAGAATAGCATGTGTGTAATGAAGACATTTAAAAAAATGAACATCTCTGTGTGGCTAAAAATAAGTAAGCAAAAAGACTTAGCTAGCGTCTCATGACTAAAAATTTTTAACCTTACTAGGTAGCTTTATTCCACCCACCTGGAGGAAAACACAGCCCAATGGCACAATTGGTTCATGGGACGTGGATTCTACGTGTTGACATGGGAAGTAGCATCTGTTCATATAGCGAGTGCTAACTTGGTATGGTGATGGTATTAATAGGTAGCGAAAGGCTTGATAGTTGGAGAGAAAAGAGCTTTTGAAAATAGGTGACATTCTTTTAAGGAATAAAATAACTACACATCATAATCACCAGGGTAACAGTAATAGGTAGTCTCTGACACTTGAAGAAGCTCTTGGCTTCAAGTCCTAAATAACAATTTACAATATCTTATTCTATGTATGTTTGTCTTGTGGAAGACTTCCATGAAAGTCATGAAATATAGCTAATTGTATATGGAAAGAAACGATACCAATGTATCTGAAAAATTATGGAACACTGGGCATGGAGTTCCGTTTTTGTGATAAGCTACAGATTGGTTTGTTTGTGTGTGTGCATGCACCTAGACTGGTCCTGGGGCTTGAACTCAGGGCCTAGGCACTGTCCCTGAGCTTTGTTTGCCCTCTGCCACTTGAGCCACCACTTCATTCTGACTTTTTTGGTGGCTAGCTGGAGATAAGAGTCTCATTGGCTTTGCTGCCTAGGCTGGCTTGGAACCATGACACTCATATCTCAGCCTTCTGAAAAGAAAATATCCCATTCTGTCAACATGGCCCAAAGAAAACTATTGCCCCTTTTTGGAAAGAGGTAGAAAAGAAATTTGTGTGTGTGTGTGTGTGCGCGCGCGCGCGTGTGTGTGTGTGTGTGTGTGTGTGTGTGTGTGTGTGCCAGTCCTGGGACTTGAACTCAGGGCCTGGGGTCTGTCCCTAAGCATCTCTGCTCAAGGCTAGTGCTCTACCACTTGAGCCACAGCACCCTTTCTTCCTTTTTCTGAGTAGTTTATTGGAGATAAGAATCTTACCGACTTTCCTGCCCAGGCTGGCTTTGAACCATGATCCTCAGATCTCAGCCTCCTGAGTCGCTAGGATTACAGGCTTGAGCCACCAGTCACCCAGCTAGAAATGTGTGTTCTTATCCTATGAAAGGGGAATCTGGGCACTTCTGATGCTAATGCAAAACAAAATAAAACCAACACAGCCTCCCCCCGCCCCATCCTCCCCTACCTCCATTAAACCAAAAACGTGGTTTGGTTTTGCTCCCACCATTTTGTTTTGACTGGATCCTATATTTAGTACATAACTCCTGGGCCCACAGTGTTAGAGAAAGTCTCCAGTGGGCCCTTGCCTCCAACCAGCCAAGCGGAACCCCTTGGCTTCATCATCCCTGTCTAGAACCACACCCTCCATGTGAGCCTTGGAGGGGGGGGGGAGCAGCGGGCCAACAAGTTCAAAGTTGACTCTGCCTCCATGTCAGCATTTGCAAACAACAGGGAAAACCATCAAATGAACCTGGTTTTTATATTCCTATTGGCAAGGGCTGACACTTCATGTGTTTCTTTGCCCCAAACACATTTTTATTTTCAAGAGTAGCCAAGTCTGAAGTGTGAGAAATGTAGTCGTGGGTTAAGATTCTGGATAACGCTTAAAGGGTTTCTCTCATCCTATGATTTTATGTATGTTGTGCTAGGGATTGTTCACTCAATGCAAGGTTCTTCAAAATTGGGGTAATGCAGGTGATTGGTCCAGTGGCCGGAGGGAAAATGAGTTCTGAGGATTTAGAAAAATGGCTCCTTATGCACAATGTAGTTTTTCTCCACAGTTTGAGCCAGTGTTAATCAATATTATTTTCCTTTTTAAATAAATAGAGGTTAGAATGAAGGGCTAACCACAATTGAGCCACATGTCGTATTATTAAAAAAAAAACAAAAATAATGACCTTGTTGCTGGTGGCTCACATCTGTAATCCTAACTACGAAGGAGACTGAGATCTGAGGATTGAGATTTGAAGCCAGTCCAGGCTGGAAAGTTGATGAGATTCTTATCTGCAATTAACCAGCAAAAAGCTGGAAGTGTGTCTATGACTCAAATGGTAGAGAGCCAGCCTGGAGCAGAAAAAGCTCAGGGACAGCTCCAGGCCCAGAGCTCAAGCTCCATGACCGACAAAAACCAACCAAACAAAAACATTCAGATGAGCTGGGCACTGGTGACTGCCTATAATCCTAGCTACTCAACAGGCAGCATCTGCACACCACAGTTCAAAGTCAGCCTAAGCAGCGAAGTCTGTGAGACGCTTACCTCCAGTTAAACCACCCAAAAGCCAGAAGTGGGGCTGTGACTCAGATGGTAGAGCACTAGTCTTCAGCAAAAAACAAAAAATCCCGCAGGGACTGTATCTAGGCCTGGAGGTCAAGCCCCAGTATACACTCTCTCTCTCTCTCTCTCTCTCTCTCTCTCTCTCTCTCTCTCTCTCTCCCTCTCTCCCTCCCTCCCTCTCTCCCTCTCTCCCTCTCTCCCCCTCTCTCTCTCTCCCCTCCCTCTCCCCCTCCCTCTCCCTATCTCTCCTCTCTCTCTCCCCTCTCTCTCTCCCCTCTCCCCTCTCATTTTAACTTTGTAGTTTCTCCATTTATTTTCCAAGCATAGTCCTGTGCACCGAACACTGTGACTGCGACGTCTAAGAGGGAAGAAAAAGACACTGCATATTATGCACTATAAATACACATATAAATACACAAACACACTGCATGGGAGCAGGTGGTACCGTGGGCTTGTCAAGAGAGGACCAAAAACTTTCTTCTTTTCTGTTTCCCAGGGATTGTTGTCTGTGAGGCGCCCAACAACAAATTGGACAGATTCTCGGGAGTGCTCGCCTGGAAGGGGAGCAAGCATGCGCTCACCAACCAGAAGCTCATCCTGAGGGGCTGCGCCCTGAGGAACACCAGCTGGTGTTTTGGAATGGTCGTTTTTGCAGGTACAGCTCACAGCCCTCTACCACCAGATCGCTGCCCCCCATTCACCCCTCAGTCCATCCGTTTGCCACGTGGAGACGGACCCGTGGCTCTTCATTCCAGGCAAGACGCTGCTCTGGGGAGGACCTCAGAGTGTATGACCCCAGGAAAGGATGTCATCGCCCCGAAAATAGCCCAGGAGGCCCCTGTGTATGGGAGCCACTGATGTCTTAGAAGTTATCCTTAAGGTTGCTGGGATTTGGACATAGCCACTGTTTAATTTCTCTCTCTCTCTAACCCCTGTTATTCTATGTATTTGGTCAGCCCGCTTTAAACAGAGGGACGAGTGCAAATACGGCTGATATGGTCGATCAAGCAGTTCCTTTGAGAAAGTCTTCTTAGGGGCTCCGCTGTCATTTTTGTTTTTGGCCAATAGCTGTTTCTCGTGGTCATAAACAGGACTGAGGAGCCTGGGAAGGGGGAAGAAAGAGAGAGAGGGGGCCTTCTGTTCTTATTGCTTGACTTATCACCCTCCCCTCCACCCCCATTACCGATGGCACCAATCTGGGCCTAGGCACTGTCCCTGAGCTTTTTCAATTCAAGGCTGGTACTCTACCATTTGAGCCACAGCTTCACTTCTGGCTTTTTGGTGGTTAATTGGAGATAAGAGTCTCACAGACTTTCCTGCCTGGGCTGGCTTTCAACCACGGTCCTCAGATCTCAGCCTCCTGAGTAGCTAGGATTACAGGCGTGAGCCACCGGAGCCTGGCTTTTTGCTTGTCATGTGTGCCTGTTCCACTTTATTTCTATGGATTTCCAGGATGGCACTCCTCCTTAGGGAAGCTTACAGTAGCTCCATTTCCCAAAGCCACCCAAATTTGTACTCGTGGCTTCATTTGCCAGCTTTTGATTTTTTTTTTAAAAATCCTGTTTATTGTGACACAAAATTAAGATGCGTTTTGGGTCTGGTGATTATATGTGCAATCAACGTGGGAATGTTTTGTTTTGTTTAACTGACTTTCCTCAACAACAACAAAATTTGCTCATTAAGGGCTCGAAAGTGTTCCAGAGTTAGAAAAGTCTGGCCAGTTGTTGCCAGATACTCTGAGCCGTGTGTGGCGTTACGGTGGCTCTTGTGTTTGGAGCATCGCCATTTTAAGGACTTGGGAAATCCCTAGAAATGAGGCATATAGTACTTTGATCTGGGAATGAGTCTGACTTCATGATTGAGTCTTTCATCAGATGCTTTTAGTCTTTAAGCAGGGAAATAAACCTGTGGTTGTTTATTCCCTTCTTTGCATTGCTCTTGCAGAGAAATTGAGAGCTTGGCATATGTGCAGACTTCTTTTCTTCCATCATGGGAAGTTTCTTGAAGGTTTTTTTTTGTTGTTGTTATTGGTCGTGGGTCTTGCACTCAGGGCCTGGGCGCTGTCTGTGAACTTTTTCACTCAAGGCTAGCACTCTACCATTTTGAGCCACAGCTCCCCTTCTGGTTTTCTGGTGGTTCATTGGAGAAAAGAGTCTCTTGGACTTTCCTACCTGGGTTGGCTTTGAACCATGATCCTCAGATCTCAGCCTCCTGAGTAGCTAGGAGTCTAGGTGTGAGCCATTGGTGCCCTGGTTGAAGGTTTTCTGATGGGAAATCCCCTCTTACTTTGCTTCTGCCTGGTCATTGTAGAAATGGAGGAATCTTGTCATAAGGATGAGCCAGTTGATGTGCACTTGATCTTACTTAGAATGACTAATTCAGGACTGTAGATCAGCTGCACCATGTTATGGTGAGACAGCTGTGCTGAGCCACTGACAGGGGCTAAGTTCCCCTTCATACAACTGTCTGTATGGGGAAAATGCTCTTACACAAAAAGAATAGGAAATTGTGCACTTGTGGCTCACGTCTGTAATCCTAGCTACTCGGGAGGCTGAGATCTGAGGACTGCTGTTCACTGGAAGCTCCTGCTTGGGCAGGAAGGTCTGTGAGACTCTTACGGCCAAGTAATTACCCCAAAAAAGCTGGAAATGAAGCTGTAATTCAAGTGGTAGAGCACCAGCCTTGAGCCAAAAAGCCAAGGGACAGTGCCCAGGCGTTGAGTTCACATCCTAGTACTGCCCCACCTCCAAAAACCCAAAAACCAAGTCTCCTCCAAGACAGTGGAACGGAAGTTTACAGACTAGCAGATCTGGGCTCCGATTTGCTTACCAGCTTCAGGAATATGACTTTTCGGTTTCTCAAGCTTCGTAAGTTGTCGCCTGGAGATACTAATGAGTCCATTGTCAGAGCTTGAGATGTGGCATGCTTAAGCGGGTACTTGACAAATGTTATTTCTTCCCTTTCCTGTTTTTCTCTCGCGCTTCATCCTCAGCCCAGTATTTGCTGCCTGCTCCCTGGGCTGAGCCAGGGACAAGGGGGAATCTGTCTTCTTTAGTCTGGGCACAGAAGTTCACAGAACACTTAACTAGAATATAGGTGAGCAGGGGTTGTCATGATCACGGTCAGTTTTCTCCACTCCGGAATCCAATGGCCATTTCATTGAAGAATTGAATACCCAGATATCATGAAAACCAGAATCCCAGATGAATTCTTCACCCTTCTCTTTGTAGTGTAACTCTGCTTATTCCTATTGCCAAGAATCACAGTTGACTTGACAAAGCTGACATTTCTCTTTCTTTTTTCTTTTCTTTTTTGCTAGTCCTGGCTTGAACTTGGGGCCTGGGCTCTGTCTCTGAGTCTCTCTGTGCTCAAGGCTAGCACTCTACCACTTGAACCACAGTGCCACTTCTGGCTTTTTCTGAGTAGTTTAGTGGAGATAAGAGTGGGCTTGTTTGCCTGGGCTAGCTTTGAACCACGATCCTCAGGTCTCAGCCTCTTGAGTTATCTAAGCTTGTAGCTGTGAGCCACTGGCACTAGGTGACTATAGGAATTTCTTTCAAGCTCTTTGACTATGAAGAGAAGAAGAGTCATGAGTCTAAATATCTCTGGATATATTTAAGTGCTTACAATCCATAAAGTAGATTCTATCATTCGTTTGTATATGTCTGCATGTCTAAGAAAAAGTACATTTTAAAAAAATGTTCAACTAGTTTCTATTTCACTTTTTAGCAAACTTTATTTGGTCTTTGTGATCTTGGCTACAAAAGAAATACTTCTCACCCTCAATGTTCATATGCCTTTAATAAACAATTCTGAGAGAATGTGGGTGGTCTTTCCTTTATACATGAGTGACTGAGAACAGCACACTGGGATACAGTCTCTAAGACCAGCGGTGAATCGCTCTGAGACTCTAATCTTTGTTTCTATTTGTCTTTTAAGTCAAAATTTTCAAGGATGTGTCCATTCTTCCATGAGTGGGATATAATTTCTTGCCCGTCTGCCTCCCTGCCTCCCTCCCTTCCCTTCCTTCCCTTCCTTCCTCCCTCCCTCCTCCCTCCCTTCCTCCCTCCCTCCCTTCCTCCCTCCCAGTCTTCCTTCCCTCCTGCCCTACTTCCCTCCTTCCCTCCCCCTCCCTCCCTCCCTCCCATCCTTTGACTTTGTTAGCTGTGTGTGCTCCAAATTAGCTTGTTAATGTCCAGAGTTTTGCAACAAAGCATTTCTGAAACCTTTTAGCCCCATGTTCTATCTGAACTTAGACTACAGTGCAATATTTAGGTTTGTTGTCAAGTTGCAAATTAAGAATTATCCACAACTTGATGTCCACTGTTCTTTATTGAAGAACATGGGTTTTCCTTTTCAGAAACATTGGTATGAGTAGAGATTAGTGACAGGAATAAGAATATATCATCTGATTATTCCAAAGTTGTCTTCTTATTTATTTATTTATTTTTTGCCAGTCCTGGGACTTGAACTCAGGGCCTAGGCACTGTCCCTGAGCTTCTGTGTCAAGGCTAGCGCTCTACCACTTGAGCCACAGCGCCACTTCTAGTTGTCTTCTTTTTTCTTCTTGCAGGTCCTGACACTAAATTAATGCAGAACAGTGGTAAGACAAAGTTTAAGAGGACAAGCATCGATAGGCTGATGAATACTCTAGTATTATGGGTAAGTTGCCATAGCAAAATTAGGCAGTAGTGCTGGTCATTATTGTCAGAACATGATTTCATCTGCTTCTCTGGGACTTCTCTTTTGGAAGTCTACCCTCTCCTTGTAGAGTATGCATTTAAATATTTCGCCCTGGGAGCTGATTTGAGCTCCCTTCTGTTTTCTAGATGATAATGAATTCCTTCCCAGTGGTAAGGTGACCAGCTTATTGGCAGCCTGTGACCTCCTACACTTCCCAGTGTAAAATGTCCTGCCTTACTTCCAGGGCTTGCTTAACCATGGTGGTAGGTAGATACCACAAGGTGATATTTTGGGGTGTAAAGCAACAACTCACCCCAGCTTTTGAATGCTTGAAGTTGGGCATTGAATGCCAAGCATTGCTAGTTTTAATTCTTCCGTTCTGTTCAATGAGTATGTAGAATCAACCATTAACAGGAACTGTGGCTGGTGTGATACAGGAACCAAGTCGGTAGCATATTGGACATCCATAATTCTACCATTTTTCTCCTATATGGTTTTCTAATATACTTTAAGATTCCCCCAACTCTGTCTTCTCATGCCCTTATTTTATTAGGGAGAGAAAGAAGAAAGCAAGCGTAGGAACATGGAACTCTGGTTCTTTCTTGGAGGAAAAAAGAGAATAGGAGGGAATAAATTGTCAGTCTCTAGGCCAACTCCTCCCTCAACAATGTTGGTCCAGCCCCTAACATGGTGTGACATTTCATAGGAAAAGTCCCCAGGCTGGACACCAGTGGCCCATGCCTATAATCCTAGATATTCAGGAAACAGATCTGAGGATCACAGTTCAAAGCCAGCCTGGGCAGGAAAGTCTATGAGTCTCTTCAGTTAAGCACCAGAAAACCATAGGTGGCGCTGTGGCTCAAGGTGGTAGCTTTGAGCAAAAAAAGGCTCAGAGACAGCATGCAGGCCCTGAGTTCAAGGCCCAGGACTAGCAAAAAAAAAAAAAAAGTCCCCAGGACATCTTGCCAACTCATGGCTTCTGAGTTTGTTTTTAAGTCTGGGGTTTGAACTTCCTACCTAATGATCTTCTGTCTCTCTAAATACTATGATTCCAAATGTTTGTTTTTCTATAGTGTAAAAGGTTGCTATTTTTTTGTGTGCTGCTTGCTACTTTAAAAAAAAATCTCAAAAGGAAAGTATAGCCCCGTGCTTATGGCTCACAACTGTAATCCTAGCTACTCAGGAAGCTGGGTTATGGTTTTAAACCAGGCTGGCCAGGAAAGTCACTGAAACTCCTATCTCCAATTAAAAACCAGAAAACCAAAAGTGGTGCTGTGGGTTAAAGTGGTAGAGCACTAGCCTGGAGCTAAAAAGCTCAGGGACAGCGCCCAGGCCCTGAGCTCAAGCCTCAGGACCGACCAAAAAAAAAAAGTATAGATGTCATAGGCAATTTAATTGTGTTAACTTAATATTTCTTGTTGACTAGCCATTTCTGTAGGGAAGAGTCTTGACAAGTCTGAGATTCATCTTTATTACTGACATTGTCTAGCTTTTGTTTTTATGTCTCGGGTGACCATATAATGTATCACTCAAACAGGATACATTTGAATGTATATTAGCAGTGTTGGCCTGGACCGCGCATGTGAACTGAGGCCACGCAGGGCAAATTGGGGCACATGGGCTTCCTCAATGAGACCACTTAAACACTCTTTAGAATTGTTATTATAAACGTTATGTACAGAGGGATTATGGTTATTTAAGTCAGGTAAAAAGTATATTGCTTTTAGATCAGCATTACCCCTCCCTTCATTCCCAGTTCTTCCCTCCCATCCATACCCACAGGTTGCATAGTTTATTTTCCACAGTGTCACTTTCTATTTCTCCCTCCCTCCTTCCCTCCCTCCCTCCCTCCCTCCCTTCCTTCCTTCCTCTCCCCTCTCCCCCTCTCTCTCTTATACACACATACCCTAGAGAGCCAATGAGAGAATAAGAAAAATTTATGTCAAGTATTTAATCATGTTCCTGATGTGAAAATGTTAAATTTTATCCATATCAATAAGGTAAGAAGAGGTTTGCATAACTTGACTTTCAAATAGCATTTTTTTGGGGGAGAGGGGGAGTTAGATGTGATCAGACTATGTGACTAGTTTAAGGTTCAAGTTAACCTTGACCAAACTTCTCTTCTCATTTCAGATTTTTGGGTTTCTGGTTTGCTTGGGAATTATTCTTGCAATAGGAAATTCATTCTGGGAGAATGAAGTCGGGGGCCAATTCAGAGCTTTCCTCTTTTGGAACGAAGGAGAGAAGAACTCCATATTCTCAGGATTCTTGACCTTCTGGTCGTATATTATCATTCTTAACACAGTGGTTCCCATTTCATTGTACGTGAGGTAAGATGAGAGTTGACACTTTAATGAATCCCTTGTCATCAAAAGCCTTTGTTTCCCGTAATCACTTTTGTTTGTCCTAAAATCAGAGCAGTGCATTTGAGGTCTCCTTCGGAGTGGGAGCTGCTACATCTGTGGCAAGTGGGGCCACTTAGCCTTTGAATACTGTGTAACTTTGACATTTTCAAATGACAATAAGTACATTTGCTTTTCTTGATTTGGGTTTTTCAGGAATGTGGTTGTGTGGTTGTTTTCTTTATTAAAAGACATGGATGACACTATAATCTCAGGCAAGCCGATCAATTAGAATTGAGTTGATTTGAGATTTAAAAAAAAGAACAAGATTAGAGAGATGGTCAGAGATAGAACCTCTCCTTCCCCTAGTTGGCTCGCCATACCTGGATTCAAGGTCAAGGTCATATCTCTCTCTCTCTCCATATATATATATATATATATATATATATAATGTTTACTAGCTCCATAACATTGAGCAAGAGACCTCACCCTCTTGAGCCTCAGTTTCCCCACTTAAAATGGAGAAAACTATTGGGTGCCAAGTGGCTCACGCCTGTAATCCTAGTTACTCAGGAGGCTGAGATCTGAGGATCATGCCTCCAAGCTAAACCAGGGTAAGAACTTCCATTCGATTCTTATCCCCATCCCAAATGCCAGAAATAGAGCTGGGACTCAAGTGGTAGAGCGCCAACCTTGAGCAAAAAAGCTAAGGGACAAGCACCCAGATAAAACTAGAGATACAATGGCGTGGCTTTGTTTCTCCTCTATGTCTCTCTCTCTATACATAATACATACATACATTTGTACATACATGTCTGTGTGTGTTTAGTAAGACTTAGAACATGGCTCTCATGTCTAGACCTGAGACATTCTCTATGCTAACCTTACCAAGAGTGAACTAGACAGTTCCCAACAACGTGAGAGCCAAGATGGAGTGTGGTCATTAAAATACTCTCATTATCAGTGTTTTAACAATACACACAATCACCAGCTTTAAATCCTCAACTAATTTTTACTGCGGTTGTGGGAAGTGGTCTGGACGTGGTGGAATGTGGCCACAGTGCCACAGATTGCTTTGGGAGGCTGAGCCTGTGCTCAGAATGGGCTTCTATTGAAACTGTGTCCTGGGGCTGGGAAGGTGGCTCAGTGGTAGAGCGCTTGCCTTGCATGCCTGAGGCCCTGGGTTCAATTCCTCAGCACCACATAAGCAAAAAGAAAAAAGCCGGAAGTGGTGCTGTGGCTCAAGTGATAGAGCACTTGAGCTGAAGGGCTGAGGGACAGTGCTCAGGCCCAGAGTTCAGGCCCCACAACCGGACCAAAAAAAAAAGAAAATATGGCTGGGTGCTGGTGGCTCATGCCTGTAATCCTAGCTACTCAGGAGGCTGAGATCTGAGGATCACATTGCAAAGCTAGCCCAGGCAGGAAAGTCCACGAGACTCTTATCTCCAGTTAACCACCAGAAAACTGGAAGTGGCACTGTGGCTCAAGTGATAAGAGTGCTGGCCTTGAGCTGAAGAGCTCAGGGATAGCACCCAGGCCCACAGTATAAGCCCCACAATTGACGAGAGACAGAGAGACAGAGAGAGAGAGAGAGAATGTAAAAACCCACCAGAAACAAAAAACCTAGAAACAAAATTAAGACAAAGAATTATTTGGGTACGATATTTCTTTTTTTGATCAAATTTATAGTATAAACTTGACATAAGTCGGCAAGAAATATGCTAATATCAGACAAAGAAAGTTGGCAATTACCATTAGATTGGTCAAAGAAGAAAATACAATTGGCTGATAAAATTGGAAAGCAAGTGATCAGAAAAGAAGCAGTGGGGCTGGGATGTGGCGCAGTGGCAAGGAGCTGGTCTAGCAAGTACGCCGGCCTGCGTTCAATCCCCACACCGAAAAAGAAAAGACAAAAAATACAGTTAAACAAACAAACAAAAAAATCCCCAGTACCAAAAAAGAAAAGACAAAAAAATACAGTTAAGCAAAAAAAAGAAAAGAAATAGGAGTAAAAGTAATAAGACGATGTTTTCATTAAACTATGGTAGAAGGTACTTCTCTATAATCCGACATTACTATAATCTCGGAAGTCCCTTTGGCAGTTTATGTGATGCCCATGGAAAGAACTCAGACTGCTGCTGGCCACAGAAATCCCGTCTCTGGAGGCAGGAAGTCCTGATCACCACTGCCATGTGAGATGATGTTCTTTTCTGAGGAAGTGGTCACAGCAGCCTGATGATACACCCCTGTTTTCACTCGGTGGCTGTTACGGTTTGCTTTGTGCTTTCTGGAGATGCAACTTAGACCTCTTTTGCCAACATGAAATCCTGTCAATATATCACAACACATTTCTGTCTATTGGACATAAGACAAACAGCGTGTGTGTGTGAGATTCAGTCTTAGGGTTGGAATTCAGGGCCTGGGCACTATCCCCGAGCTTTTGTACTCAAGGCTAGTGTTCTACTACTTTGAGCTACAACTCTGCTTTTGGCTTTTTGATAGTTAATTGGAGACAAAAGAGTTTCATAGATTTTCCTGCCCAGAATAGGCTTTGAATTGTGATCCTCAGATCTCAGGCTCCTGTGTAGGTAGAATTACAGGCAGGAGTTACCATGCCTAGCAGGACAAATATCTTTTCCCATGAAGATATAAGAAGAGATGCAAAGTAATATGCTACGCAGAAATCTCTACTGAGCTTGTTTGAGGTGAACAGAAAACCATTGCCTAAAGGCTTATACTAGGATCCCCCTCTGGTCTTATGGTTCTGGGGTTTATGAACAGACCCTCTTTAGATCACTGAGACCTTGGGATAGAGTATCTTTTATCTATCTTTATTGCTGTTGTTGTTGGTTGTGGGGCTTGAACTCTGGGCCTGGGTGCTATCCCTGAGCCTCAATAGCTGAAGGCTAGCACTCTACCACTTGAGCCACAGCGCCACTTCCAGTTTTCTGGTGGTTAATTGGAGATAAGAGTCTCATGGACTTTCCTGCCCTGACTGGCTTTGAACTGTGATCCAAAGATTTCAGCCTCCTGGGTAGGATTACAGGCGTGAGCCACTGGCACTTGGAGATTCACTCACCCTGCCTCTAAAACTCTGAGGACTTTGGCAGATTTCATTTTTTTTTGGCAAATCTCTGTATGTTCTGAAGTTAATGGAGCTCTCCTTCCTTCCTTCCTTCCTTCCTTCCTTCCTTCCTTCCTTCCTTCTGTGCTTTCCTTCCTGTCTCTCTCTTTCTCTATCTTTCTCATTCTTTTCCACAGTGTGGAAGTCATTCGTCTGGGCCACAGTTATTTTATAAACTGGGATCGGAAGATGTATTATTCAGGCAAAGCCACACCTGCCGAAGCTCGGACGACCACCCTTAATGAGGAGCTGGGCCAGATTGAATATGTTTTCTCTGACAAAACGGGCACCCTTACTCAGAACATCATGACTTTTAAAAAATGTTCCATTAATGGGAAAATCTACGGTAAGAGCCACGCTTTCTTTTTCTTAATGACGTTGAATGTTCTTGGAATAACAGCATCGGTGCTGGGCAGTCCT
The DNA here is from genome assembly GCF_000151885.1 of Dipodomys ordii. Lineage (NCBI taxonomy): Eukaryota > Metazoa > Chordata > Mammalia > Rodentia > Heteromyidae > Dipodomys > Dipodomys ordii. The sequence goes on from NW_012267227.1 coordinate 11,804,184, forward strand.
GGAGCTTTGCACTTGATAGGCAGATACCCTACCACTTGAGCCATTTTTCCCTCCACCTTTTTTGCTTCAGTTGTTTTTCAAATAGGGTTTTAGATTTATGCCTGGACTGTGATTCTCCTATGTAGGTTTTTTATATACCTGAGATGACAGACATGCATCACCACACCTTACCTCTTTTTATGGGTTGAGGTGGAATCTTCTGTGTGTGTGCACGCTAAGACTTACCTCAAACTGTTATCCTCCTGATCTCAGCCTCCTAAGTAGGGAGGATTGCAGGCATGAGCCAATATGTTTGGGAAGCAATTATCATTTAAAATTTTAAAAATTAACCATTTATTTTTATCATCTTTCAGGTGTTGTACAGAGGGCTTTCCCCCATTTTCTTCTCCATTCCCTCAAGTTACTTGGTTTTCAGTTCACACATGTACATTAGATATCGTGACGATGTTCACCCCCCTGCCTCTCTCCATTCTTCTGCCCTCTCTGCGCCACCTCCCCCTATAATATCATTTTGGAAATACTGTCTTCCTCCTTCACTCCCCCCACTCCAAATTCTACCACGACCTTCTCATTAATATGTTCTTAGCAGCACTTGGCTTGGTGCTCATGGATCCATGGTGCCTAATTTAGGTGGAAGTCTGGGTCGGTCTGCTGCAGTTGGTGGATGGAGGAGGTTCAGAAGGGTACGCTGCACATCCTGAGCACCCCTCAGTTGTGTGACTCTTCCGTGGTGTTCCAGACAGCCACATCCCAGGAGGATGAGTTCTTGGCAGCCTGGTTTTATTTTATGCTTGTTCCCTGTTACCTCTGGGCTTGACGCTAGAGCAGGCATTCGTGAGAATTTACTGTCAGTTCCGTGAAAGCTCACACCCTGAGGGACCATCACGCTATTTCACCAGTCCAGCTGCCATTCACATGCGTTTGAAAAGATAAATGCTCTGTTTTGGGGTTTTTTAAAGTCTATTTATACCTGGTGGTGGTGGCTCATGCCCATAATCCTGGCTACTCAAGGAGGCTGAGATTTGAGGATCTGGTTTGAAGTTAGCCCAGGCAGGAAAATCCATGAGACTCCAATTAACCACCAAACCACAACCACCACAACAAACCATCAACAAGCGAGGCTGTGGCTCAAGTGTCAGAGTATCTGACTTGAGTGAAAAAGGTCAGCGACAGTGCCCAGGTTCTGAGTTCAAGCCCCAATACCAGGAAAAAAATGTCTTAGACGATACTTTAAAAAGACTCTAAAAATACTGGCTTAATTCAAGTAGTGGTTTAAATGATTACACTTTAGAATATTAGGTTTTTTTTTCAAATTCGGGAGTATTTTTTATTCTTTTGCTCCATGTTGATAATTTCAATTCTAAGAAGCAACTTAAATTATTTAAATTATTCTTAAAGAATTTTTTTGAAGTTGAACCAAGAATGTATCTTGGTATAGCAGGATAAGAATAAGGAGAAATGAACAATGAGGATGAAACATTTCTTGTTCAGACTTTTTCTTCTTTCTCTTTTTTTGGGGGGGAATCCTGGGACTTAAACTCAGGGTCTGCGCACTGACCTTGAGTTTTTTACTCAGGGTTGGTGCTTTTCCACTTGAGCCACAGTCTCACTTCTGGCTTTTTGGTGGTTAATTGGAGGTAAGAGTCTCATGATCTTCCCTACCAGGGCTGGCTTTGAACTGTGATCCTCCAATCACACAGTCTTGAGATCTAAGATTGCAAGTGTGAGCCACTGGTATCCAGCTAAATGGTAGCTTTTTTTTTTTTTTTTGCCAGTCCTGGGGCTTGAACTCAGGGCCTGGGCGCTGTCTCTGAGCTTCTTTTGCTCAAGGCTAGCAAGCTAACATTTGAGCCACAGTGCCACTTTAGCTTTTTCTGTGCATGTGGTACTGAAGAATCAAACTCAGGGATTCGTGCATGCTAGGCAAGCACTCTACCACTAAGCCACCTTCCCAGCTTGGTAGCTTTTTAAAAAATGTGTGGCTTTTATACTTTCTGAGCTGGGAGAGTCTACCCTAATCCCTGGATGAAATGGTTTGGGGTGGGTAAGATGTGTGCTGTTTACTGTGTTAAAACATGGAGATAGGATCGAGGCATATCAAAAGGCACAGGACTTTGCTAGGCATGCATTACACTCTGTTTCTCTCCTCATGTTAAGATTTTTTTTAACATATCAAAGGAAGAGCAGTTGTAAGATAGCCCTTTTCTTGTTTTTCCTGTTCTTATAACCAAACATCTAAACATCTAGGCATAGCCAGCGGAGAGCTAGTGGCTGCTTATTTTAGTTTTTATTTATTGGTTTTAATATTTGAGTCTGACCATTTTCATACTTAGTAATTGTATTTTTCTGGTGTCTTTGTCTGTCTGTCCATCCATCCATCTTGATTCATTTCCCCCTGTAAACGACTTTCTCTTTCAATCCTCAAGGTGAGGCAGAGTGTTGGTTTTTCGCTTCTCTTATTTAGGAAGTGCCATGGGAAATTCAGTTGGCAGGCTGCCACAAGCAGGGCCAGAAGACATGGAAGTCAAAAAGAACCGCGTGGCAACCATCCTTTAAGAATTAGGGCGGTGGGGGGTGGGGGAGTGTTTCCTGAGTATGGATAAAGCTAGTAGGATTCGTAAGAGTCATAAAACATTCGAAATAATGAAGTCTAGAGGCTTTTATGTATTGGAAACACCTGCCATCCAGAGACTGCCCGGGAGATTGATAGCTGCTATAAAATACAGCAACCTAGAGCCATGTGTTGCCTAGTTCTGATGTCATGGTCAGGTGATATCTAGCCTCCATGAACAGTGTTTTGGCTCAATATTGAGTCATTCTTGAGTGAAGTGGGTTGGTTTAAAATACTTGAATGATTTGCAGGGATAAAATTATCTTGCCCTTGGGGCTGGGAAGGTGGCTCAGTGGTAGAGCGCTTGCCTTGCATGCCTGAGGCCCTGGGTTCGCTTCCTCAGCACCACATAAGCAAAAAGAAAAAAAAGCCAGAAGTGGCGCTGTGGCTCAGGTGGTAGAGCGCTAGCCTTGAGCTGAAGAGCTGAGGGACAGTGCCCAGGCCCAGAGTTCAGGCCCGATGACCGGACCCAAAAAAAAAAATTATCTTGCCCTTGATGTGTCTGTTTTGCTTTGATAGGATGTAATAGGTCTTTCTGCTTTCTTTCCTGTTTATTTGTGTGGTGGTACTGGGACTTGAACTCAGGGCTCCGGGTGCTATCCTTTAGCTTTGGCTTTTTGGTAGTGAACTGGAGATGAGGGTATCATGGACTTTCCTTCCCTGGTCTAGGGTTCAAACCATGTTCCTCGTTTCTCAGCTTTCTGAGTAGCTAAGATTACAAGCGTGAGCCACCAGCACCGGGCTCGAGGTTTTATTCTTGAAATGGGAATGTCTGTCAGAACCCAGCCACTGAACAGCTAAGTTTTGAGCTGTTCCTTTGAGGTGGCCCCTCAAATTTTAAGAAGGCTCCTCCCAACCTTTCCTTTTCAATTCAGGGGCAAGAGTTAGTTTCCCCTTGAATTGCAATGTGGCCTAGATTTTTCTCTTTCCTTCAGTGATGGGTACATCACTGATTCCCTCACCAAAATGCTCATTACAGGGCCGATCTCAGAGAAGGCATTCACAGGTATCCATCTCAAGATTTTTACAAATCTGCGAGAGTTTATACACCCCATGATGCCCTGTAATTTTCCCCATAAAATTCAGGGAAGTAATGGAAAGACTTAAGTAATCCCATTAGACCCTTGGCCTTATAAGCCGTTATAGTTTATAATACCAATAAAATATATCCTTCCTGAAGTACCCCCAGAAGGTCTTAGGATCCTTCTTTCTTGTTTTGGTATAACTTGGGCTTGTTTCAGTGATAGATCTGGGCCGTGTGAAAATTTGACATTCTACTCTGACCCATCTAAATCTGTGTTCTGAATGAAAAATTAACTTTTCTCCCCTTGCATCAGCAATCCCATAAATGTCTTCTGTGTGTGTGTGTGTGTGTGTGTGTGTGTGTGTGTGTGTGAAATCACAACACAAGCATGCAATCTTCTCTATTCACCTTCTTCTCCTCCCCTCCCCCCCTTCATCTTATTAGAATAACTACAAGTGGGATTCTGAGGTCATCATGGCGGATTTGAGGCTCAGATTCCAGGTGTCTGGCTACATCTGTCACTAGCTCAGGGACTGGTGCAGAGCAGGCACATGGTTTTGCAGATTTGGTACTGTGCCCCACAAAAACCAAATAACTATATGCTGAGTGTTTGTGCCAGAGCATAGTGTAGAAAGGAAGAGGGAGCTGGGCTCAAATGCTCACCAGGCTGACTGTTGGCCTCACTGTTCGGCTTTGAGTCCTATTCCTCAGCTCCCCTCGCTATAAAAAAAGGAATGAAAATGTCCATCTTTCACTTTAAGTATTCACAATAAATGCTCAGTTACCAGGTGGATGCAGATAGCTCATTATTATCACTATACATAAGAAAGCCTAGCCTAGAGTATTCAGCCTTCCAATATCAAGGCAGAGTCAGAAAAATCTTAAATGGCTTGCAATAATGGGAAGCTAAAATAAATGATGCTACTCTATAATCAAAATAATGATTCATGCTGGGCACTGGTGGCTTACACCTGTAATCCTAAGCTACTTAGGAGACTGAAATCTGAGGACTGCAGTTCAAAGCCAGGCCAGGCAGGGAAGTCTTTATCTCCAATTAACCACCAGAAAACCAGAAGCGGCACTTTGGCTCAAGTGGTGGAGCTCTAGCCTTGAGCTGAAGAGCTGAGTACCCAGGCCCAGAGTTCAAGCCCCATGACCGGCCCCCATCCTTGCAAAAATATGATTCATAAAGGATTTTTAATGATAAGAGAAATGTTCATAGGACAGGAACCAGAAATTGGTGAAGATTATGGTGAGTATGTCTTTATATTTTTACATAGACACCAAATTCCTACAAATACTGGCCATCTTTGAGCAATGGAATAATTAATCATTTTATTTTTCACCTCATGTCTCTTCTATTTTCTATATCCATACAATAAATAAAAAGGAAATGCTTTAAGTTTCTGGCACATAGCTATGTTTTCTGCTTAACCAAGTTAGGCCAAAATGTACCTACTAGGTATATTTTGTGCATGTGTGCATGCAAGTGCTAGTTCTGAGACTTGCACTTAGGGCCTGGGCACTGTCTCTGAGGTTTTTTTGCTCAAGGCTAGTACTCTACCCCTTGAGCCACAGCTCCACCTCTGGCTTTTTGGTGATTAATTAGAAATAAGAGTCTCATGAACTTTTCTTGGCTGGATTGGCTTCGAACTGTGATCCTCATCTCTTAGCCTCCTGAGTAGCTAGGATCATAGATCTGGGCCACCATCTTTATTGTTATCATCTTTGATTCTTCTGCTGTGAGGTCAGGAAAGACAAAACTCTGCCTTTTGGAAACAGTATAATTTAACAAAGTAATAAAATGTACAGAATACCACATTATAATCTTTAATGTAGGTTTTTTTTAAATTTCAGCTTCAGTTTAGTTCTATTTAGATCCACGAGTATCTCTCTACATTAATAGGCAGGATTAGGAATTCTAATACTTCTATGTTTGAATTTATATTGCTATCTAGTGATGGTGCTTTAAGAAATAAGTGCATTTCTTAAAACTAAATGTGTAAATATAGTTTTAATTTTACTTTTTTCCCCCGATACAGGGTTTGAACTCAGGGCCTTATGCTCTTGCTCAGCTTTCTTGCTCATGATTGGCATTCTACCACTTGAGCCATACCTCTAGCCCAACTTTTTGCTCGTTATTGGAGATACAGTTTCCCAGACTTTTTTGCTGGGCTGACTTTGAACTACAGTTCCTCAGGTCTGAGCCTCCTGAGATTACAGGTGTGAGCCACTGGCTCCTGACTAATTTTACTTTCATTTGATCTTCAATGTTTGTTTTGGCAGGTGAAAAACACGATGAAGTCAGCGAGAAGAAAGAAATGGCTAAGGTATGGAAGAGATAAGTTCCTGATTGAATATGATAAGGCATGATTTGCACTATCACCAGACAACATATAAGCTTGGAATCAGGGCCTGGGTGCTGTCCTTAGCTTTTTTATTCAAGGCTGTCAGCTACTACTTGAGCCCCAGCTGCACTTCTACCTTTTATTAACGTTGAGTAGCTGTACAAAAGACTTACCGTTCAACAAATCAGTTTACAAATGCAGTGCATCTCGATCCATGTTATTATTCTCCCCCCATCCTTCCCAACCCCACCCGGCTCATTTTGTAAAAACTTTCACGGCTATGCATTGAATATTGTGGCTGCATTCAAACTCCCTTTTTCTCTTCATTCCCCCCCCCCCACTTTTTTTGTTTGTGTGGCGGTTAATTGTAGAGTCTCATAGGCTGGGCTGGCTTCAAGGCTTCAAACCATGATCCTCAGATCTCAGCCTCCTGAATAGCTAGGATTACACATGTAAGCCACTGGCGTCCAGCAACAAGGACTGAAGAAAAAAAATTTAAATATTGTTTTTTTGGTTTTTGTTTTTTTTTTGGCGGTTGTGGGGCTTGAACTTAGGGCCTGGTTGCTGTCCCTGAGCTTTACCGCTTTAAGCCACAGTTCCACTTCCGGTTTTTGAAACGTTTATTGGAGATAAGAGACGGGGACATTTCTGCCTGGGCTGGCCTCAAACCTCAATCCTCAGAGCTCAGGAGTAGCTAGGAATAGAGATGTGAGCCACCAGCAACAAGGACTTTTAACAGCTGTACCTTTTAACTTCTGTGGCTGTTTTTAGTGATGCCACTGTTGTCTTACAGGGAGAAAAGCCTGTGGATTTCTCTGTCAGATCTCAAGCAAAGAGGACATGTCAGTTCTTTGACCACAGTCTGATGGAGTCCATTCAGATGGGCGATCCCAAAGTCCATGAATTCTTTAGGTTACTTGCTCTCTGCCACACAGTGATGTCAGAGGAAACGAGTGCAGGTAAGTGGAAAATATTTCTGAGAGGTTAAGATTTTTTGTTCCTGTTTTTGTATTTTTGGTGGTAATAGAGTTGGGCTGAGGGCTTTGTGCTTGCTAGGCAGGCTCTCTACCAAAATAAGATGATGACTTCAGCGCTTTCTGCTATAGTTATTTTTCAAACAGGGTCTTGCCTTTGCACTTAAGTTGGCTGGGACCTGATCTTCCTATTTACAGAGCTGAGGTGACAGGTGTATGCTACCACACCCAGCTTTTTTTTTTTTTTTTTGTATTGGTTGGCATGAGGGACTCACATTTTGTCCAGACTGACTTCAAACCGCCATATACCCTATCTTCATTTCTGAGTTGTTAGGATTACAAGAATGAAAGGCCGGGGCTGGGAAGGTGGCTCAGTGGTCTTGCCTTGCATGCATGAGACCCTGGCTTCAATTCCCCAGCACCACATAAACAAAAAGCCAAAAGTGGTGCTGTGGCTCAAGTGGTAGAGCGCTAGCCTTGAGCTGAAGAGCTGAGGGACAGTGCCCAGGCCCAGAGTTCAGGCCCCACGACCGGACCCCCCCCCAAAAAATATTCAAAATACAGGAATGAAAGGCCTTATCTTTATTTAAGCAAAACAAACACATATTAAATTTGCAGGATTTTTTGAACTAAATATAGAACATCAAGAATATACTTATCGGGGCTGGGAAGGTGGCTCAGTGGTAGAGGGCTTACCTTGCATGCATGAGGCCCTGGGTTCGATTCCTCAGAACCACATAGGCAAAGAGAAAAAAGTCGGAAGTGGCGCTGTGGCTCAAGTGGTAGAGCGCTAGCCTTGAGCTGAAGAGCTGAGGGGCAGCGCCCAGGCCCAGAGTTCAGACCCCATGACTGGACCCCCCCCCAAAAAAAGAATATACTTATCTATTGTGCATTGTTGCCTTCTCCTTTGTCATGACCTTGCTCGTGTAACTGTAACCCCTCTGTACAGCATTTTTACAATAAAAAACATACAAAAAAAGGAAAAGTAACTAAAGCAAAAAAGGGGGTTGGAGGTGGAAGGACTAGAGGAATGGTAAAAGCTATAGAGCACAAAAACTAATACCTAAGAAAGGAAGGAAGGTAGAAAACAACACAGAAGGAATGAAGGAAGAAAGAAAGGGAAAAGAGAGGGAAAGGAAGGAGAAAGAGAGAGAAGAACAAAGGAAGGAAAGACTTACAGAATATGATGTAGAATTTTTTTCATGCTACCAAATCTCCAGTTAAAATTACTACCTGGCTAATTCCATCATAAAAGTTATATATGTATGTGTATATATATATATATGTATCACATGTATGTGTGCATACATGCAATTCTGTCTTTGCATATATATGTGTATAACATATGTATTTGAGCTTATTTGTCTTTTCATCTTGGGACTACATTCAAGCCATAATTTTGTCCTGGATGTTACTGAATTAACCCATTCCTCCGATTTTAATCACTTTGAAGACTCACATAATTATATTTCTGACTTTAACTGATCTTTATAATATTAACATCAATAGGGAATAATTGTCTTTCCATTTGGGAATATGTCCTTCTAAGTAAGCCTCTTTTGTTTCGGCCTTTTGAGTTTATTTCATTTCCCCAAGTCTATTTTGTTTTAATGGCAATCTGTTTTCCATTAACATTACGATATTCTTTAGACCTCGTCGAGGATATTAATTATACTTAATTTGGAATTTTCTTTTGTTTCCCTCTATTATGCCTCATTTTATCGAGTGTTCTGTGTCTTCTGAGCTCTTTGTCTAGTTTTCGTGTTGTTGTTCTATAACGTCCAGTGATTTGTGGCTGTCATTCCTGTGTGTGTTGTGACAGTCCTTGGGTGAGTGTTGATTCTCCTTACAGCCGTCTGTCTCCTGAGATTGTATGGGGGAGGCAGAACATATGGTTTGTCTCCTAGGCGTCGGTGACATCTTCCTGAAATCCACAGGATACCTAGATGACTCTCTTGTTTTGCCAGGTTTGGTACTACAAGCGTATCTGCCCAGCTCCCATTTGAGAGAGCTGACTGTTAGCTTATGGTTTCAAAGTTATTTATCAGGCCATGAATACCTTGGCTTTCTTTTTTTCCTTTTTCTTCTCCTCCTCTGGAAGTGTGAAGCTACTTCAGGTTCTCCTTAGCTTTGGTCTCCAGCCCCAACAAACTGAAGCGTCTCCCTGACGGAGACTGTATCCTCAGCATAGAAGGAACACTTGCAAGCTGCTATTCAGAGCACACTGGCAAGAGAGGCGCCCAGGAAGGCTGAAGCGAATTCTGATTTCCTTCTGCTCATCATGTCCCAAGACCGCTTCTAGTGTCATTTGTTGACTTTTGAGTTTGGAGAATCTAGGGGGTGGCTTGAACCTTCCTTCATTTTCTTTTGCAAATGTTTGGAGGTGTGTTTTGGGTTGGTTCTTTTTCTCTTTTTTGGTCTGAGACTGGGACTTTAAACTCAGTATCTGACACTTTTGCTCATCGACTGGCACTCTACCATATGAGCCATGCCTCCAGTCCCATGAAGTATTTTTTTTGTTTCTTTGATGATCAAATCTATATATTATCCCTCATATTTCTCATTTGTAGCTTATTATAATTGTTTTCCAACATTATTTTCTTGTTTTATATATATATATAGTTTGATGAGATTTAGCAATTACATAAATCTATGTAATCAGTGGTCCTATCAAGGTATAAATCTCTTCAATCTTTCCAGACAGAGCATTGTTGTCCTTGATTATTCAATACTCACAAACCAAGTACAGCTCTGATTCTTATCACCCATCGTGGGTTTTGCCTATTTTTGTCATTCATATCAATGGAATCCAACGGTGCATATACTTTTTGTGTGTAGCCTCTTTGACACAGGGTAGATTCTGTCATTTATCTGTGTTGTTAAATCAACTGATTGTTTAATTTTTTTATTGCTAAGTAGTATTCCTTTACATGAAGAGGCCCCATTTTTCTTTCTAGTTCTCTGTTGATGCCCATTTGGGTTCTTTCTAGCCTTGGGCTTTTGTGAGTAAAGCTGCGTTTAGCAGCTTCATTTTTTTCTCTATATGTTTTCTTCATGCTTGTGTGTGTGTGTGTTTATATGTGGACATGCATATACATACAATATAATACATAAAATCATGATATATCCGTTAATATACAACCACCTAATCTTATCTTGAATATCACTACAAATCAATAAACCATAGCTCTGTCTCTGCCCTCTTTTTCCAATTAATTTTTACAAACATCATGAAAGCTTACTTTGTACATACTACATTAAGTATATTTTATGTTTTTCCTTTTTTTTTCTTTTGGTTTTGGTCATTTCATTCCTCTCCTGAGTTCTCTTAGTCCCATTTACCACACATAATATCAAGGAATAGTGTATTAACATCCTGGCTGGATTCTTTCCCGTCTGATAGATATTTTGCCTGAATTCTCCTAAAGTGGGTATCAATGCTTCCCTGGAGTGGTGATCGGAGAATCAGTTCCCTTGTTCTTTGTCGTGCACTCTTTCTAAATATCACGCCATCTCTTTCAGCCATAGGTCCCTCCAGTGTAGATAAGAAATGATGATTTTAATGATCAATGTAATGAGCTCAGATGCTTACCCTGAGGATTATGTGGCTCTTCTCTAGTCACAAGAAAAGTATGGCTTCTGACCTCAGAAAGTTTTAGCCTATGGAGAAGTAGACTGAGAAATAGGTCTTTTTTCTCTCAGGTGTCTGGGACTATACTACAGCATGCCCTGTGGTACCCAGAAGACGGGGTGGATGGTAACTAGGAAAGGAAACCTAAGCATTGGAAATATTTTTTGGAGCTGATGCTTATATTGGGTATTAGAGAACAAGTTGGGCTAATGTGGTGGGTCATGCTTGTAATCCCAACTGCTAGGAAGGCAGAGACTGAGAGGATCATCTTGGACAGAAAGTTAAGTAAGACTCCATCTCAACCAATAATGAGGTAGTGATGGTATGTGTCTGTAATCCTAGTTATCTGGGAGGTTGTAGGTTGAAGCATTATGGTCTAGGCTTGCCTGGGCAAAACCACGACTCTCTGATAAATACTTATAGCAAAAAGGAATGAAGGCATGCTTGACAAGTCTAAGGCTGTGAGTTCAAATCCAAGAAGGAGTTGGGAATGGCACTGGAATTGTGCGAATGTTCTTATCATACTTCTTCCTTTCTTTTTCAGGACAGCTGATTTACCAAGTTCAGTCACCAGATGAAGGGGCTCTAGTGACTGCGGCTAAAAACTGTGGGTTCGTTTTTAAGTCTCGGACGCCGGAAACAATAACAATAGAGGAATTAGGGACACTCGTTACATATCAACTGCTGGCCTTTTTGGACTTCAACAATGTCAGGAAGAGGATGTCGGTCATAGGTATGGTGGGTAGCTGAGATTACTTTTGATCGCTCTGTGGTCATAGTGATGCTTTTCAGGGATTATTACTCTTGGCCATCTGGTGAGAGTTATGATTTTTTTTTGCCACTTTATGAACTCTTGTGGTGGGTAAAAGACCAACATAAGAACCAGTCCTGATGTTTCCAGCTCACATTAGAGCTATCCAGGCCAGGAGAAAGTGATAATAGATCTAGGGTGATAAAGGATAATTAAAAGTCAAGAGAGGAAGAAAAAAAAGTATACTGTACATCCATAGTTATATTCATTTAAAGAAAGCTCTAAATTTTGTATCCTATTATATTGATAGTAGTATATCCTTAAAATGAGCATCTATTTCAAGGTACTCCGTTCTTAAGGGAAAACTATAATTGAGTAGAAAATGTGTAGTGATCTTTGATTCAGCTGATGACAATGGTGAAGGTATGGTCAGAGCAGGGGGTTGTAACCTTAGCAATTGGAATTAGTCAGCATTGTCTTCTCCTCTGCTGCTGCTATCATCATCATCATCATTAGTTGTTGTTGTTCTCTTCCCCCTTCCCTTCCTCTTCCTCCTCCTCTTCTTCCTCCTCTTCCTCTCCTTCCTCTTCTTCTTCATCATCATTGTAAGCACCGACCCAGAAAACCACTCAGACACAGTCATGTAGAAATCAGAAGCATTTAATGTCAGCTAGAGGACAGGCTATCTCTCCTGGGGAAGAGAGTCGCAAACTGCTCTCAGAACAATAAAGGTAGATGTAGAGTCAGGAGTCCTGCCCGGGCTGGCTTTGAACTGCGATCCTCGGATCTCAGCCTCCTGAGTAGCTAGGATGACAGGCGTGAGCCACTGGCGCCTGGCTCCAAGCTTTGATTTTTGAGATCCTATTTCCTTTTGGCCTAGGCTGACAGTCCTTAATTCTCCTCTCTCCATCTTCCAATAACTAGGGAATTATAGGCATGAACTACCATGCTGGCCTTGCAACAGTCTGAAATTGTAGATCTTAGGAGGAAATATATGACCATGTCATTCATTCATTCATTCAATAAATAATTATGGAGTGCCTACAGAAATCAAGGCTAAAAAAATTTGGCCAATGGGCTGGGAAGGTGGCTCAGTGGTAGAGCGCTTGCCTTGCATGTATGAGGCCCTGGGTTTGATTCCCCAGCACCACATAAACAAAAAGAAAAAAAGCCAGAAGTGGGTGCAGTGGTTCAAGTGGTAGAGCGCTAGCCTTGAGCTGAAGAGCTGAAGGACAGCGCCCAGGCCCAGAGTTCAGGCCCCACGACCAGACCTCCCCCCAAAAAAATTTTTTTTTGGCCAAATATCCTATTACTTGAAAGACAAATTCATCTGATCGCATACACAGAAAAGCTAGAGATAAAGGCAGCATAGAAGGTCTATTACTTCCAAAGTTAGGGAGCATATATAAAAAAAAGAAACTCAAAACACCAAGACATTATTAACTCAGGTGCCAGTGATTCATGCCTGTCATCCTAGCTGCTCAGGAGGCTGAGATCTGAAGATCATGGCTCAAAGACAGGCTGGGCAAAGAAATCTGTGGAGTCTTATCACTGAGAGACACTAAAAAGCTGGGTATAGAGATGTGGCTCAAGTGGTAGAGCATCAGCCTTGAGCAAAAGAGCTAAGGATAGTACCCATGCCACTGAGTTCAAACCCCAGTACTAGTCCTCCCCCCCTTAAAATACAACCCTACTAATAACAGACTTCAAGTAGGATGTTTTTATTTTATTATTTATTTTTATTTATTTTGGGTCTGGTCGTGGGGCCTGAACTCTGGGCCTGGGCGCTGTCCCTCAGCTCTTCAGCTCAAGGCTAGCACTCTACCACTTGAGCCACAGCACCACTTCCGGCTTTTTTCTTATGTGGTGCTGAGGAATCAAACCCAGGGCCTCATGCATGCAAGGCAAGCGCTCTACCACTGAGCCACCTTCCCAGCCCCCAAGTGGGATGCTTTTAAAGCCTTCAGTTCTTCATCTTCCTCTGGGAGATATGTTTAGCTGGGATTGGCCTAAGAATGAACCATGGAGAATGGATGAGCCTTTCCCAAGAGCCAAGGGCATTAAGAAATAAGACAGCAATCCACCAAAAAGCTGGAAGTGGAGCTATGGCTCAAAGGGTAGAACACTAGCCTTGAGCACAAGAGCTCAGAGACAGCACTCAGGCTCTGACTCTGAGTTCAAGTCCCAGGACCAACACACACACACCACCCCCACCACCCCCACACCCCCAGCACTGACTTGGAGTTAATGTGTGAATCACGACTTGTGTGGCTAGAAGTCCATATGGAGACAGTTTAACTGTACAGTGTTAGTGATTTGCACCACTGTAGGTCTCAAATTTCATACCTGGAGCTTTCTAACAAAAGTCTAAATTGTGCTCAATACAGAAGACTTCTTTTACACTTATCAACCCCTTAGCAGCAGTAGTTAAAGAAAATAAAAAGGTATTATTTATGAGCATAAAAACTTTTGTTTCTGAGTTTGGGGACTAGCAAAGACTCAAGTAGAAAGACTATTTCTAAGCTGATAAAACAGGGGGAGAGGCAAGGGATTTAGGTAGTGATCTAAACCAAAGTCTCTGATGTTTTACTGCTAGATGAAACCTTGTTTTTAAAAAGCATCTAGCTAGACTCCTGCAAGAGTTTAGTTTTGACAGATGTCACTGTTTCTCATCTGCCATTCTAAATACTTATTTTTTTCTTTCCAGTTCGAAACCCAGCAGGACAGATAAAACTTTATTCCAAAGGAGCAGATACTGTCCTGTTTGAAAGACTTCATTCTTCCAATGAAAACCTTCCATCTGTGACATTCGACCACCTCAGTGTAAGTGACTGAAGGTTAGGATTGCAGCCCTTCGGCCGTCTCCTGAGATTAGGTCTTATTTTAAAACTGTCAGCTATGGCTGCGGGTCTGTGGCTTACACGTGCAATCCTCGCTACGCTGGCGGCTGAGATCTGAGGATCGTAGTTCGAAACCAGCCCAGGCAGGAAAGTCCATGAGACCCTTATGTCCCATTAAGTATGAAAACATCCAGAAGTGCAGTTTTGTGGCTCAAGGGATACAGCTCTACCTTTGAGCCAAAAAGCTCAGGGACAGCACTCGGAGCCCCAAGAGCGGCACAAAACAAAACAAAAAACTATCAGCTAAGCAATCTGACACCAAGAGAGAATCTGGAGAGCAGTTGCAGGAGGAAATGGGCCAATGTGTCTGAAAACTGGCTTGTTGGTCCCTCCTGGCTTCCTGGAATCGGTTCATCTGTGTCACCTTGGGCAGATGAACACAGTAACTGGACATCGGCTCAGGGTTGCTTTCAGGGAAGAGGGGAATCAATTCATATGAACACCAGTTTGCTTCAACCTGAGATTCAAGTATTTCTCTCCTATTTGTTCGAAGTTCTCATTTAACCCTATGAGAACTTTGGGGGATGAAGGAGGTGATTTGTCAAAATTCTCATTTTCTCAATGCTGCTACTTTTTCTTTAAAAAAAAAAACACATTGATAATTATGTTCGCTGTCAGACCCTATATTTAATAGAAAACATTCCTCGAATCTTTAAACAAAAACAAATAAAATTCAGAAACTTTGCCTGACTTTAAGCTTTTAAACAGAATGATGGTTTAGTAATATGGGTTACAAACATGGCTATTCTTTTTGTCCTTCCAATAGGGCATTCTTGATTTTCTTTTAATCTAATCCAGAAGGCTGGCATAGTCTTTTTATTCTTATTTTTATTTACTTTTTTTTTCAAATGAAAGAAACCTTGGGATCATAACTATCTGATTTTTGCCATTACTCAGACACCAACATTCTAAATTTCCATGTACTCTCTTTTGTTACTATAGTATATAGGAAACTTTATTTTTTTCAATGTGTCTATGAAAAAGGAAAAAAAAATATTCTTTTAGACCAGATCAATGTGACTTGTTCTTTCCTTCATTCATTTGGTTCAGTTTGGCTTCGAGATTCTGAGGTTTTTAAATTTGTGTTTAATAATTGATTTTGAATTGTTT
Organism: Dipodomys ordii; assembly: GCF_000151885.1. Classification (NCBI taxonomy): domain Eukaryota; kingdom Metazoa; phylum Chordata; class Mammalia; order Rodentia; family Heteromyidae; genus Dipodomys; species Dipodomys ordii. The sequence continues at coordinate 11,819,533 of NW_012267227.1, forward strand.
AACGATAGGAAAAGCCCTTGCTCAAATGGTCAATTTAGGATTCGACTTGTGTTTCATGCACTAATTAAATAACTTAAATCATCTGTCCACTTTTGTATTGTCAACTCAGAGTTGATTCCCTCTTGTCCAGAACAAGAGAGGAAAGCAGTGATTGTGCCCAGTGGGGTTGTGAGTTAAAGGCGAAGAAGTGTCTGTGCGAATTAAGAAGACAAAAGATCGTTATGAGGCAATAACTAAGTTTTCAGATCAGAAGGAGACCCTAGTGGTGGGCTTGTAAAATACGATCGCCATATCCCAAGGGCTGCTCACTGGCTCGGCGGTAAATTTGGGATAATTTTTCTCATGGTCTCTCTAGGCTAAGCCACATCCTTGCAGTATGCATTGACTTTTCTCTTGACCTAATTAGAGTCTGTCATGATGTTAACTTTTGCCTGACCATAAAACCTCTACTGTGTGCCATAAGCTGAAAAATAAAAACAAAACACACAATGGAGAGAGAAGACAGGCTCAATAGCAATGCTCAAAGGAGCAGACATGGCTATAAAAAAGTGCTTTGTGTGCTGGGTTTGGAGGCCATAAAGTGACCATTGCAGGCAGAAGCAAAGTGGGAGGTTGTAGCATTTCCCCAGTGCACCCTGCATCCGTTTCTAGCTCTGCGGCTGTGTGAAACTGTTAGCAGCTCCCAGTCTCCGTGACTAGAAGTGATCACTTGAGATGGCTGTGCCACTGAGCTACTATAGGAAAAGGATGGTTTTCCCTGGTATTTATCTGATTATTAAATACTAACTTCTAGGACATAGTTTCTTTAAAAAAAAAACAATACAGAGAGACTGTTTCAATAAAGCTGACTGGATGGTAGAGTCTTCAAAAGTTTAAACAATTGCCAGGCACTGGTGGCTCATGCTAATAATCCTAGCTACTCAGGAGGCTGAGATCTGAGTGTCTGATTCAAAGCCAGCCCCTGCAGGAAGCCTAAGTCTTATCTCCATTTAACCATTCAAAAAAAGCCACAAGTGTGGCTAAATGGTATAGTACCATCTGCGAGCAAAAAGCCAAGCGATGAAAGTGTGAATCCTGAGTTCAAGCGCAACTACCAGCGCATACGAAAAAAAAAAAATTCAAATAATTTTAAGTTTTTTTTTTTTAACTACAAGCCAGATGCTGGTGGCTTCTGCCTAACATCTTACAGATCTGAGGATTGTGGCTCAAAGACAGCCTGGGGAAGGAAAATCCACGAGACTCTTATCTCCAATTAACCACTCCTCCCACCCCGCTCCAGAAAAAAACCTGGCACTGGTGGCTTACGCCTGTAATCCTAGCTACTCAGGAGGCTGAGGTCTAGGATCTCCATTCAAAGCCAACCTGGGCAGGGAAGTCTGTGAGACTCTTATCTCCAATTAACCACCAGAAAACCAGAAGTGGTGCTGTGGTTCAAAGTGGTAGAACACTCACCTTGAGCAAAACAGCTCAGGGATAAATGCTCAGATCCTGAGTTCAAGCCCTGTGACTGACCAAAAACATCCCAAAACAGAAGTGGTGCTGTGGTTCAAGTGGTAGAGCACTAACCTTAAGCACAAGAGCCCAGGGACAGTGTCCAGACTCTGAGACTCGCACCAAAATTAAAGACAAAATTACTGTACTAACTTTACACTAGGATGCATAAGCATGCATTTCTGGCATCTTTAGGGGGAAAGCTACTTCCTGTGAAGCCTTTAACCTCATAGAAATAAAACACACAATACAGACCTTCTCTCCCTTAAGAGGATCAAAGTTATTAGTCAAGATGCCAAGGGATGCTCTTGGGATAAAATGAATCTGACTCGATTTCCATACCCACCATCACGGTGGTAGTTCATTACTGTGCTTATTGTTTTCTAGTGGTTCCTAAGTGTCTATTTTCGGTGCTAGGAATTTTCAGGGGAAGGTCTTCGAACCTTGGCAATTGCATACAGGGACCTGGACGACAAGTATTTTAAAGAGTGGCACAAGATGCTCGAAGATGCAAACACTGCCGCAGAGGAGAGGGACGAACGGATATGTGAGCTGTATGAAGAAATTGAAAGAGATCTGATGGTAGGCATTTAGAAGCATGATGGGTTGTGTTTACAGAAAGGATAATTATGTGTTTGGAGACCCAGCTTAGCACTAAACCAGTGGCTAAATCATCTTGCACATAACTGATGTTACTCTTTGAAACACTGTATCGTACTTTACATGTTGGCTTTGAGTTCCCTGGGTATGGCTCTCCTGTTAATTAGTCAAGTACCTTATGTAATTGGTAGAATACAGTAGACTATTACTTGTTAACCTCTGGTATGTCCCTGATCTTATGAGTTCCTATCCCCTTTTCCTGCTTTATGACCCACATTTTTGTGTTTTTCGATCATGAGGCCTGAACTCAGGGCCTGGGCGCTGTCCCTGAGCTCTTTTGCTGAAGGCTAGCTCTCTACTACTTTGAGCCACAGCTCTACTTCTGGTTTTCTGGTGCTCAGCTGGAGATAAGAGTTTCATCGCTTCAAAGCATGATCCTCAGATCTCAGCCTCCTGAGTAGCTAGAATTACAGGTGTGAGCCACCAGCACCTGGCCCTCTTGTACATTTTAACCCCCAGTATTTCTACCATTAAGTTGGGTTGATTTGGGGCCTTTTTTGGGAGTCTGTCTGTACTATTGCAATTGGATACTTTAATCAATATATCATACTGTATCATCCTTTTTATTTTTTTGTATTCCTTGACCTCCAAAACTCTGATCCTGGAAACCATAAATGTTTCAGCTATTGTTTGCATGCATTAACATATATGTTATTCTCTGTTTTCCATTGAAGCTACTAGGTGCCACTGCTGTAGAAGATAAGTTACAAGAGGGAGTGATTGAAACAGTTACGAATTTGTCACTAGCCAATATTAAGGTCTGGATTCTCACGGGAGACAAACAAGGTACATTTGAAGATGTATAATGATAACGTTTTGAAAAGGGAGACTTGAATTCTGTAGGATTTTTTTTTTTTGATGCTGGTCCCAGGGTTTGAGCTCAGAGCCTGGGCACTGTCCTTGGGCTTTTGTGCTTAAGGAAAGTGCTCTACCACTTGAACCACAGCACAACTTGTTTTGTGGTTTTTTTTAAGTGATTAATTGGGGATAAGAATCTCACAGACTTTCCTTCCTCCGCCTGGCTTCGAACTACGATTCTCAGATCTCAACCTCCTGAGTAGCTAGGATTAGATGTGAACCGTCAGGATTGGCTTGTAGTAAAATTTTAATTGAACAGAAATCCGCATTGGGTATTCCTCTAATTGTTCATATGAGGGAAATTTGAAATACAAAAAAAGGGAAGAAAGCCAATATACAGCAAGAATTTATTGTGTAAAAATAAGGCCAAAAACTAAAATACTTCCTGTAGTCTGTCTTAAAGTTAATAGAATTTCAGGCCAGTAGTCTTTTCCATCTGTAAGGATCAGAGGTATTAAAAATACTTAACAATTGGTTCCTGTGAGCACCGTCTCCAACCTAGAGAGAGGTCAACTCAGTATTAAACAGAGAATTAGGCGTCTCTGGTTACTCCTTTGGTTTCTTGCTGGTAGGAGTTTTTAGAAGATCTTCTGGGAGAGGTAAGAGTGACAGGTGAGCTTTGGGGAGACTTAGGGAAGGCTCTGTTCATGGATGGATTTTAGTATTTTAACAGCCACTATAGCTGCACCAGCATAATTGTTAGATCCCGGGATTATACACTCAGTAGTACAATGAGACTGGATTCTTTTGTTGGTGGTGGTTGCAGGGCTTGAACTCAGGGCCTGGGTGCTGTCCCTGAGCTCTTTTGCTCAAAGATAGCACTCTACCACTTTGAGCCACAGCTCCACTTCTGGTTTTTGAGTGGTTAATTGGAGATAAGAGCCTCATGGGGACTTTAATGCCTGACTGGCTTCGAACCATGATCCTCGGGCCACAGCTTCCTGAGTAGCTAGGATTACAGATGTGAGACACTGGTGCCAGGCTTGGACTCATTTTTAACAACAACAAAATATTAAGGTATTGTGTGTAGAATATGGTTTTCCTAAGAAAGTAAAAGGGATTGATATATTTTTGATTGGTTGCTAGCAGTAATAATTAAAATAATAAGTATTTTATGCTTGGCCATATGTAAACCAAAATATTCAATTGTCATACACTTGTTTTAGAAATTCTGTTCAGTTGTTAGATGATTTGGGGGGTGCACTGAGGAATTTACAGATTTGGTAAATCAAATCTCTATATCTTCATCAAATTATTAATTGGTCATAAATCTATCATTGTTATCACACCATTCAGTTATGAGATTTTAAGATGTCTTTGTGAATACTAATTTGAGAATCTGGAGACTTTTTATTTTTATTTTTGCTGGTCCTGGGGCTTGAACTCAGGTTCTGAGCACTGTTGCTGAGCTGAGCTGCTTTTGCTCAAGGCTAGTACTCTACCACTTGAGCCACAGCTCCACTTTGGGCTTTTTTTTTTTTTTGTAGTTAATTGCAGGTAAGAGTCTTGGTTAAGGATTTTCTTTTTTCTTTTTTTTGGGGGGGTGGGGTCTGGTCGTGGGGCCTGAACTCTGGACCTGGGCGCTGTCTCTCAGCTCTTCAGCTCAAGGCTAGCGCTCTACCACTTGAGCCACAGCGCCACTTCCGGCTTTTTTCTTTCTGCTTATGTGGTGCTGAGGAATCGCACGCAGGGCCTCATGCATGCAAGGCAAGCGCTCTACCTCTGAGCCACCTTCCCAGCCCCTTGGTTAGGGATTTTCTATCCAGGTTGTTCTCAAATAGTGATCATCGGATCTCAACCTCCTGAGTAGCTAAGATTACAGGTGTGAGCCACTGGCACCTGGCTGTGTAGGCATTTTTAAAAACTAGATAAGTAGAAGATTCAGAGAGGTTCTTCCTTCTCCATGGGTTGAGCAAGTGGTGACTTTGACCATGGAAACCAGGTCTTTGACTTGCCTTCTGGGTCACTGTGTTTTGCCATTCATCCTGTGGTCTTTAATCTTAACAAGATACGTAGGCTCTAAGAAAACGTACAATTATGGCTTCAAAAGGAGATGAAGAACTAGCCAGCCACCAGTTGGGCTCACACCTGTAATCCTAGCTACTCAGGAGGCTAAGATTTGAGGATCATGGTTCCAAGCCAGCCCAGGCAGGAAAGTCCATGAGACTCTTATCTCCAATAAATCACCAGAAAACCAGAAGTGGTGCTGTGGCGCAAGTGGTAGAGCGCTCACTTTGAGATGAAGAGCTGAGGGACAGTGCCCAGGCCCAGAGCTCAAGCCCCACAACACACACACACACACACACACACACACACACACACACACGCATGCACGTGCATACACACACACACACAAACACACACCCCTGAAGAACTAGTCTTATTTAGTAGTTTTTTTTTTTAACCAGAGATGGCTTTATTTTGTTTCAGAAACTGCCATCAACATCGGCTATGCCTGCAACCTGCTGACCGATGACATGAATGATGTGCTGGTGATTGCGGGTAACACTGCAGCAGAAGTCAGAGAAGAACTCAGGTAAGTGTTAAAGGGAAGGGGTGGGAAGCAAAATCAGAGGCTCACACTTGTAATCCTGGTTTTACCAGAGGTTGAGACCTGAGGATCATGATTCAAAGCCAGCCTGGGCAGAAAAATCCATGTGAGTGCTTAGCTTCTATTAACCATCAAAAAGCCGGAAGTCTCCATGTGGCTCAATTGGTAGAGCACAGGCTTGGAGTTGACACTTGGACGATTCTTTTATTATTATTTTTCTTTGCTTCTCAAAAAGCTCAATTAGTGAAATTCCAGATGGCTGGAGTTCAGAATAAATCCAAGAGTCAATTTTGGTGCCTAAAACGTAAGAATTCAACACCTCTGCCTCTGTGTTTGGCCTGTTTCCCCAGAGGTAAGGAAGGTTTCTGAGTAGAGAGGGTGAACTGTGGTTGGAGAGTTAGGGTTGAGTTCCCATCTCAAGATTTCACCCTGCTACTATCCATTTGATTAACTGAATAGATGGCCTAGCTCTTGTTATGGAGGAGAGATGTGGAGGAAACTGTATCGTTTTGGACTCTGTGATATCCAGATTTTTTCATAGATGTTAACGGCTTCCTACAGAACCAGTTTAGTGAAGAAGGACCTTCTGAGTAGCTCATGGTTTCAATATATCATGGGAAGGGAGGCATAGTAGAGTAGAGCTATTCAATTCATAGCAGCCAGGAAGCAGAGGACCAGAGACAAGAAGGGGCGAGGCATGATTACCACCCCACACCCCACAGGCCCAATGACCTATTTCTTCTAACCAGACCAACTTTTACAGCTCTGCTACCTTCTAAAAGTATATAGATTTTTAAATTCACTCATGTATAAAACTCTTGCATAAGATCAATAGGTCAGAAACCTCATATTCTTATCATCTCTCAAAATATCTTTAGAGACATACCCAGAAGTGTGCTTAATTAATTTCTAAGACATCCCTAAGCCCATTCAAGATGACCAACAAGATTAACCGTAATTTATAAATGAGTAGAAACTATCTAGAGGGCAAAATACCAATAGATCTCCAAATTATACTAGTGAATTCTGCTTTTAGGAATTTCCTTAAAGAAGAAAGAAGGAAGGAAGAAAAGAGAGAGAGAGAGAAAGAAAGGAAAGAGAGAAAGAAAGAAAGAAAGAAAGAGAAAGAAAAGTCCGGTGCTGGTGGCTCATGTCTATAATCCTAGCTACTCAGGAGGCTGAGATCTGAGGATCATGGTTCAAAGCCAGCTGGGGAAGGAAAGCCCATGAGACTCTTATCTCTGATTAACCACCAGAAAACTGGAAGTGGTGCTGTGGCTCAAGTGGTAGAACGCTTGCCTTGAGCTGAAGAGCTCAGGGACAGTGTGTAGGCCCAGAGTTCAAGCCCTATGACTGTCAAAAAACCCAAAAAAGCCAAATGTGTGTGTGTGTGTGTGTGTGTGTGTATGTGTATGAAGCCTTGAGTTCAAACCAGGTATCAGTAAAAAAAAAAATATGAAAATTAAAAAAAGAAATGTATAAATATTCATATAGGAATGTATTTGATAGATATAATAATAAGAAATGAGAAATAGTTTAAATTCCCAACAGTGAAGAATTTTGTTAAATACTATTTATCATACATATACAGACACACATACATATGCATACACATGTACATATATATACACATATGCACACAATGGAATGCTATGTAATCAAACTGTTTGTGTAGTTACTTACTGGCCTTGAAAGATGTCCATGATATATCTGATAAGTGATAAATGAGATTGCATCATGCATATAGTACATAAGAAGTATGTCTGTGTATATATGTATGTATTTATATTCATCAAGCACTATATGCCAATCCACACAACAATTAAGCCTTGGAAAACATTCAGGGGTTCTGTCCAGGTGATGTGCACCAGGTGATGTAGTAATGTTTATGCTTAGCTTTTACAATTAGGGGAAAACAGCTAAAATGTTTCCTTTTTTAAAAACTTTTTTTTTGGTCTTATTTTATAGTGGGGATTGAACCGAGGACTTTGCACTTGATAGGCAAGCGCTCTGTTGCTGAGCTACATCTAGTCCCTCATTTTGTTTTCAATAAAAAGGAAAAAATAAAAGGAAAAAAAGTGAAACATTTTTACCTAGACTCAGTATTCCACAACCCTGGAAGCCATCTTGCTCAGCTGACTGGCACACACTGTTTATTTCAACCTTGACTTGGAAGCTAACCAATTAAGTCAGTCCAAGACAGATAGACAGTATATGATAGCAAATTCTTTAATAGAGGAATCAATACATTTATTGGATAGATGTGCTGAATATTAGGCTTGGGGGAATAAAAGCTATGCTTGATACACTCCCAATTGTGACTATTACTATCTAAGCCCCTAATTTTGGGGATGAACTACTGAAATCATAAATACGTACCATTCCATTTTCTTGTGTTATGCTTTTGAGTTCAGAGAAAGTTCATGCCAAAAAAAAAAAACACACAACCCAAAAATGTATCAAAAGACCAGGATCTGAGTGATAGTAGCTATTGGAAGGAAATGACCTAAATGCTTCTATTTAAACCTGTCAAATGTGTTTAGAGTATGCCATAAACACGGATATGTAATTTTCATACATATTATACATACGGCTTGTTTCAAATTTAGTGTCTTGAAACTGTCTTAGACACTTGGATTCCTGGCTTCGTTTTACTGCATTAGCTGCTGCAGCTTTAAGAACATGTCCAGAAACCCACAATTAAATTGCTATAGGTTCTCAGATGTTTGCTACAATTGATTACATTTTACCAATACCTACATATGTTTTCCGCCCAAGGAAGAAGACTGAGAGTGTAATTTTGTTTGGTCTGATAATTCTGTATTTCAGTTGATCACATTTTGTGTGTGTGTATGTATGTGTGTGTGTGTGTCTGTGTGTGTGCGTGTATGCTCGTGCACGCACCAGAGTCCTAGGGTTTGAACTCAGGGCCTGGGTGTTGTCCCTGATTTTTTTGTTGTTGTTGCTTAAAGACAGTGCTCTACCACTTGTGCCACAGCACCAATTAACTGGAGATAAGAATCTCTCAGATTTTCCTTACAGAGCTAGTTTTGGATTGCGATCCTCAGATCTCAGCCTCCTGAGTAGCTAGGATTACAGGTATGAGCTACCAGTGCCTGGCCAATATTCACTTTTGATCACATTTTAACATTAGAAAAATTCATGTCCTCTTTGTTTTTTGTTTGTCTGTTTGTCAGTCGTGGGGCCTGAACTCTGGGCCTGGGTGCTGTCCCTCAGCTCTTCAGCTCAAGGCTAGCACTCTACCACTTGAGCCACAGCGCACTTCCAGCCTTTTCTGCTTATGTGGTGCTGAGAAATCAAACTCAGGGCTTCATGCATGCAAGGCAAGCTCTCTACCACTGAGCCACCTTCCCAGCCCCTCTTGTCCTCTTAACTGATTAAATCAGGAAATGACTACTGCTTCTGAGAAGTGTGCCAGTTCTACTCTAGCAAGTGATTTTTTCTCTTTCAAGCAACAAAATGGGCATTGGTATTTTCTTGAATAGGCAGTACATGGTAGAAAGTTTTCTGTTTGGATAATTAGCTCAGCACTGTCAAATATGCATGACTCCAGGAGTAGAAGTTTTCTGTTTGGATAATTAGCTCAGCACTGTCAAATATGCATGACTCCAGGATTGGGTAGGTAAGGTGATCAGGGTGTGATCTGGGCCATTATAAGATGTCAGGCTGAGGTGTGGAGAAATCTTCACATTGGCCATCAAGGTCATACAGATAATTTAAAACAGTGTATGAGCCAAATAAAATGCAAGTTGGTTCTTAATTATCTTGAGATTGGATCAGCTTGGCCCATTCCCATAGTTCTAATAATGAATGTGTTCCTGGGGTTGGCTATCTTACAGGTTTTCTAGATAGTAAGGGATGGTACAACTGGGGCTTAGCCAACATTTCATGTACTTGATTTCCTCTACTATTAGCATGGTAGTGATGCAGGGTTTGTGTGTGTGTGTGTGAAAGAAATGTTTATTTTTTATTGTCAAGGTGATGTACAGAGGGGTAACAGTTGCATAAGTAAGGTGATAAGTCCATTTCTTGTCAAACTTGTTACCCCTTCCCTCATATTTCTCCTGCTTTCCTTTCCCCCCACTCCCCACCCTCAAGTTGTACAGATCATTACCAACATACTGTCCTGTGTATATCGCTGTTGCATTGGTTTCCCCCTCATCTTTGTCTTACTGTTCTGCTGTTCACCTTCCTTCCCTAGTTCAAATAAACGTATGTACAAAAATCAAATACAGTGACAACAGGGGATACATGATAGGGAGAAGAACATACAAAAGAAACAAAAAAAATTCACATAGCATATTAAAAACAACAACCACCAAGAAAAACCTCTTGTGTCTTAGAGATCATTTCGCTTAGCATCATCTTATATGGTCACATGTACATAGCTATTGAGCTATTCTGCTTATCTGCTAAGATTATCCTAGATGTATACTAGTTATTGCAAATAAGGGAAACCATGGGACCTATGTTTCTTTGGGCCTGGTGTACTTCACTTAATATGATTTTTTTTTCCAAGTCTTTCCATTTCCTTACAAATGGGGCAGTGTCATTGTTTTGGATGGAAGCATAGAATTCCATTGTGTGTGTGTGTGTGCACACGTGTGTGTATGTTTATGTGTATGTATATGTATATATACCACACTTTCTTGATCCATTCATCTGCTGAGGGGCATCTGGGTTGGTTCCATATCTTAGCTATGGTGAATAATGCTGCGATAAACATAGTTGTGCTGGTAGATTTAGCATGGCCTTGTTTGTGATCGCTTGGGTAAATGCCCAGAAGTGGGATTGTTGGGTCACAGGGGAGATCTGTGTGTAATCTTTTGAGGAACTTCCATTCTGCTTTCCAGTGTAGTTGAACAAGTTTACCCTCCCACAATGCAGTAGGGTTCCCTTCTGGCCACATCCCCTCCAGCATCGGTTGTTATTAGAATTCTTGATTATAATGGGTGAGTTGGAATCTCAATGTTGTTTTGATTTGCATTTCTTTATGGCCAGAGTGTGAAGTAAGTTGGGTTTTTTTGTTTTTGTTTTTTTTATGGCGTGGGTTGTGGGGCTTGAACTCAGGACCTGGGCACTGTCCCTGAGGTTCTTTTGCTCAAGGCTTACGTTCTACCACTTGAACCACACCTCTACTTCTGGCTTTTTTGTGTGTGACTAATTAGAGATAAGAGTCTCAGGAATGTTTCTGCCCAGGCTGGCTTCAAACGGTGATCCTCAGATCTCAGCCTCCTGAGTAGCTAGGATTACAGGCGTGATGTAGTTTTTGTTATCCCTCTTGCTGTCATTTTATTCCAAACTCTGGCTGGCTATATGGATACGCTAGTTTTGTGTGGTAGATGGAGAACTAGAAATTAATGTCCTTGAGTTCTAGGCCTGGTTCTGATACCAAATAATCAAGTGGCTAGTAGTCACACAATTCAACTGCAGCTTCTTCTATGCTGTGGGAGGAAGACATTGGATCGGAACCTGGGTCTCTTAAGCCCAGAGCTTTAGTTTTTGTAGCAAATCCCACACTGACTTTTTTTTTTTTTAAAAGGTTGTATCTTGATTTTAATCCAGCGCCTACCAGATCCTTCTGGTATTTGAATAGAGATTTCCTTCAACAGTGCCACAGAATGACTTACTCCCCACATCTTACTCCCTTTAGAAGCTGCATGGACTCCGTCAGCGGCTTCTCCGGGTACCTTCCTGTGCTTGTTAGAGTCCAGGGCTGTGAAGGCCAGCGGTCGCTCAGACTGTTCATGTTTCTGCATGCCAGCACCGTTCTGAACTGCCTCTTCACGACAGAGCTGGCAGAACAGACATTCTTTTGTTTTAGCACGCGTGATTCGTCTTCTGTGGTCAAGCACTGTGTAGTGTGCCTGCAAAGACACACTATATCCTCCGGCGCGAGTTCTGCGCGGCTCCCCCTGCCACTTCCCTAATAAATTGTTCTTGCAAGAACCAGCTGGTGTTTAGAGAGCTCCGTGGCAGGGAGAAAAAGGAATGGCAGCTACAGAACAGGAGTAAATGTCTGACAAGCAGGGAGTGCCGGCCAGCGAGGAAAGACCACTGGCCGTTTAAAGAAAAAGAGAGAGCTGGAAAAGAAAAGAAAAACCCCAACTGTCCCTTTTCTGCCTGGAAAAGGGCTCAGGTCAGATGTTAGGAAGATGTGTCTTTGTTTTTTTGAGGGGGAATCCTAAGTAAATAGTATTTCAGCCAATACGTTCATGACCTTCAACCTCCTTCGGAATGTTCTCATTAAGGGAGAGGGGGGGAAAGACAGAGGTTGAGTCATTTATGCACACACGAGAACTTTACTAAAAAGGAAACCTCAGGAGATGTTTTCCTTGTGCTGCTTTAGGGCACAATTTATGGACTCTGCAGTACTGTCAGAGCAAATCTCCTTTTCCCAGGAACTTGCCTCCATTGCTTTCTTTATTATATGGGACTGTAAATTTTCAAAGCTGTGAGGGGGGAATTCCCTGACATGATTATCTGCTAGCAAAGTCTGACCCTCCCACGTCTCAAATAGTGATTTTTTTTTTCATGTCTGCTCTTCATCTCCTCCTGACTCTTATAACTCCCTAAATTTCACACATAGCCGTCTGACTTTATAAATCTTTTCCCTTGGTCCTGCAAACTGCTTACTAAATAGATGCTATCATCCGTAGGACCAAAGGTCACATGACCTCTGGGTTTCTAAATGTGGATGTGAGTTTTTGCTCTTGAAAAGCAGAAGGAAATGTTGAACCAGAAGATAAGGTGGTTGGTTGGTTGTGAAGTTTGGTTATTTTTTTTTTGGGGGGGGGGAGGTAGGTAGGTTGGGATTAAAAAAGTTGTTATTGCTGCTGTCTTTGCTTATAAGTATGTAAATAATTAGTGTGACACTTACCAATCATTAGAAAACAGCTTATTGCTTGGTTTTAATATGGTGATAATTCTCTTCTATTAGAGGAGTCTCTGCATTAATCCCTGTTAATAAATGTTTTCTGTGTTGGATGGGTCTTTATGGAGCCCATCCATTTTGCCATAAGCCCAAATATCTGTGATGTAGTTTATTTTTTCACTACTCATTTTCTTCTCTCCCTCTCTCTCTTTTACTGAGTAGCCGTACGAAGGTTTCAATTTGACAGTCCAGTTTAGAACAAAGCATCTTGGTCAGTGTCATCCTTTCTATCAATCTCCCCCCTCTCTCCCAACTCCACCCTTCCCCAATTACTTGGTTCTCCTGTCATATCTGTATATTGAATATTATGACTGTATTTATCTCTTTCCATGTGTGCCCCCCAAACCCAGATAAAACATGCTTTTGCTTCCTAGCATTCATTTTGTTTGTTGTTCAAAGGAGGTAAACCATTGGAATCCTCCCCCCAATCTACCATACTTGAATCCATTTGTTTGTGTATATATACATATGACCCATGAATAGGTGTTCATACCCCACATTTTTTTTTGCCAGTCCTGGGGCTTGGACTTAGGGCCTGGGCACTGTCCTTGAGCTTTTTTTTTGCTGAAGATAGCACTCTACCACTTGAGCCACAACTCCACTTCTGGCTTTTTCTGTGTATGTGACTGAGGAATCGAACCCAGGGCTTCATGCATGTGAGGCAAGCACTCTACCACTAAGCCACATTCCCAGCTCTTATACCCCACTTTTTCTGAGCCTTCAGTTCGTGCATGCAAGCGTATCTGCTGGTAGATCTCTGGTTGTGGTTGGAGCTTTTGTGGTTAGTTCAGCTTGTCCTAGATTACTTCAAAGCCTGTCACCCAGGGGTCTTCACAGAGGGAATTTCCTTTCCCTTAAAGGCATCATTTTTGCATGATGAAGAGAACACTAAAATGCCACTTCTGAGGATTTTTTGTCACCATATAAGCTTTCTCTTAAGTGCAAGAGATGGATAGGATGTGGGCAGGATTGTTGCACAGTACCACTAATTTAATCGAGAGCATTGGTAAAGTTTCCATGGGGACCAGCCCTTATGCACTTGGGTGTCTCTAGTTTCTTTCCTAGAGGATCAATCCTATTGCTTGAGACTGTGTACACATTTAATAACTAAACATGCCATCATTTGCTCTTATTACCATTTTTTAAATGTGTTTCTCAAGCCCAGTGTGGCAGTTCATGCCTGTAATCCTATCTAAGGAGTCTGAGATCTGAGGATCATGGTTCAAAGTCATGGGACTCTAGTCTCCAATTAACCACCCCAAAAAACGGAAAGTAGTAGAGCATGAGCCTACGTCAAAAGAGCTCAGGGACAGTGTCCAGGCCCTGAGTTCAAACCCTATAACTGGGGGGAAAAAAGAGGCTGAGATCTGAGGATCATAGTTCAAAGCTAGCACGGGGCACAAAAGTCTGTGAGACTCTTTATCTCCAATTAACCATGAAAAAGCTGGAAGTGGAGCTGTGGTTCAAGTGGTAGAGCACCAGCCTTGAGTGAAAAAGCTCAAAGATAGTGCTCAGATTCTGAGTTCAATCCCTAGTATGTACACACACACACACAAATGCAAATGTGTTTCTCAGAGGACTGCTATTTTAAGACAGTGTAGATGTACAACAAATCTACCAAGCTTCCCTAGTTAAACCCAGCTCAAAATGGTGATAACCTGTCAGGTAATATAAAACAATGGAGAAGATTCTGTGTTCATTTTGTTTCCCCCACTCATATCCTGGAAGGTAGACATCTGCTCCAGCCTCCCTCCCCCATCACCCTGCACTAACTACCCAGGTGACTTGCTCACACTGGATCTTGTGCCAAGCTGTGTTTGAATAGCAGGAAAATGAGAGTTTGCCTTTGGAGTTGTAGATAGGCTCCATGTACTTTGTTACAGTGTTTTCTTTCTTCTTGCCCTTGTTCTTTAAGGACAGCGAAGGAACTTTTGTTTGGACGCAGCCAGCACATTTTGGATAGCCAGGTACTCCGTGAAAAGCAGCAGCCACTGGAACTGAAATCTGTCGCAGCAGAAGACAGTGTAACGGGAGATTATGCCTTAGTCATAAATGGCCACAGTTTGGTGAGTTCGCTTCAGGCTTTTGTCCTTTCTTTTACTTTATCCCCATAATCATCTCTTTTGTGTTGTCATAATGAGAACTGTGTGTGTGTGTGAGCGTGTTTCTCAAATGACACTAGGAGAAATAAGCCATACACAACCGTTTCCTGTTTGCAAAGGAAAAAGGAAACCTCTAATATATATTTCATACATTATTGTTTAAACCGTCACAGCAGAGAGAGAGTCTGAAGAAATACTGTATTCACAGAGTATCAATCTTGTCAAATGACTGCAAAGCACTTAGCCATATTATTTAAGTGCTTTTCCAAGGATGGGGGCGTGTCACCGCTTGGTGTTATTTAATTAAAGTAAATGCAACTGGATGGATGAATTGCAATTACTGCTCTTGCTAATGTCTGTGATTTGCACAGCATAGCCTGACCTTCATATAATTACCACACCAAATTATTGCCATTCAGATACCTCTGGTGGTTTTTTTCTAAATAGCAGCATTTTGTAGCCAGGCCAAACAATTTGCTTTGATTAGGAAATCTGGTTTTTGTCATAATAGAATAAACTTGCATTGTACTTTTAATGTAGTTCAGGTTCCAAGTCTTGAACAAAAAAAAAATCAAAACACTCCTCTTGGTTTCTAATTTAGAATACAAAAGGTCCGATTGCACTCTAGTGAAATTATCATTTATGTGCACAAAGAACTAATCTCACATCTTTCTTTGGCTTTGATGATTCTTTTTTCAACTTTGGGGAAAAAAATAAAATGTTTCTTCTTGTAGAAAGTTTCTTAGAGGACAAAAGAAGTTGGATGTGAGTATATTGTATTTTTCCCCCTCCCTTGTGATCATCTGTCCGCTAGCTCTTAGAGCTCAGAGTTCTCCAGCTGGACTGCAGACCTAACATGTTGCCTTCTACACCATGGAAAGTTACAGAGCGTCTCTGCAGGCCAAGCTCCGTTGAAAGTTTGTCCAGATGACACGAACTTCTCCCTTGCTCAGATGAACAGCAACTGAGCATTCGAAGGCTGTCATCTGGGATTTACAACTGGAAGCCTCCAGGCTGAGTTGCTCAGAGACAGCAATCCAGACAAGAGCCCTAATAGGCTGGGTTTGACCTCAGGCTCAAAGAAAGCCATGTGTTGGTAGGGTGGGAGCAGTCAGGTGAGAACTTATCCTTTCTCTCATCTCCGTCTCTCTCTTGTCTATGTGTCTCTACCTCAATCTCTCTCATCTCTAGCTGTCTTTCTCTCAATGTGTCTCTCGGTCTCTGTCTCCCTCTCTGTCTGTCTCCATCTTTCTCTGTGTCTGTCTTTCTCAAGGTGCTAAATCGATGCTTTGCAGGACTACTCCCTTAGCTTCAAATCCTGATGCGAAAGGTCTCTTCCCATGTAAGGAAATCAACTGTTTCTGCAAGTATGGTTAGAATTTTTTTGTTGATTTTGTGGTGACTCTATAATTGGCGCAGATCCTGATGCTGTGTAATGTAATTGGACCTCTCTTTCTCCAAGTCTGATTCGAGTTTTCTTTTTTACTTATTGATCCTCAAGAAGAAAGAGTAGAGAGCCCACTGGCCATGCTAAATAACGCAGCCAGTTCAGGAAGGCTCAGTACAATTTGAGACTTCTGAATCGGTATTTCCTCTGGGAATAGGCTTGGCGATGAGAATTTTCTAGACTAGAGTATGTTTTCTTTATATTCAGCCACCCAGTTGTTTCATTAGCACTAATTAAGCACGTCCAGATCACAGTGCTGAAGCCCGAGGTTAAAGATAGGAGTTGGAACCCCTGGCCTGGCAATTGCTGTCCACTGGTATGAAAATCTCTATAAAAGAGGAATGGCTACAATGCCCTGTGTCTGCTTAGAGAAAGACAAATCTCATCTCGTAGAGTGAACAGAGAAAGCTTTCTGGAGCAAGTGATGTTTGCAAATAGAAATAACAATAAGAATAAAAGCACCAAAGCAAAATAAACCATATTAAATCACGGGAAACAAGTGAGTTGGTGACATGTGAATGATGAATGGACTTAAAATGGCCGGGTTCAGAAGATAAAACTCACAAGTATAGGCAGCTGGCTGAGAGTGTTTGCTTGAAGATTCACTTAGAGATGTTTGAGTGGATTCCTGTTAACTCCTCTTCATGTCTTCATTTGAAAGTATATAAGAAAGCTGGGCATCAATAGTGTGTGCTTCTAATCTTAGCTACTTGTGAGGCTGAGATCAGGCTCTCCAGGATCGAGGCTAGCCTGGACAGAAAAGTTCCCAAGACTCCAAGCTAGACATGGCGGCATGCATTCTTCATCCCACTGATGGAAACTTAAACGTAGGGGGATTGTGCCTCCGACATGTGCTCACCTGGGAAGCAAGAACCTCTCCTAAAATTAATCAGTGAGAAACAGGGCTGGAGCAATGACTTACATGGCCAAGTGTCAGCCTAACAAGCATGGGGCCTGGCGTTCAAACTCCCGGCCTAGTACTGCCCCCTCCCAAGACAGATAGCATGACGTGTTTTCTAGAAAAAGAATTACATGGTTACATGGGAAGGGATTATATTGTTTTTCAGCATTTCCTTAGCATATCTAACTGTTCTATGCACTTGGACTTAGCCAGGGTCCAACTGGATGGGAAGTCTGCTTGAGATGCAGGATGCCCGGCCTGCTTTTTTAAGCCTCACCTGGTATCAGCCATGGTACTCTTCAAGGAACAATGTGCATCCGATCTGCTGTTCATCTTGCCCGCAATGAACAAGCACAACAAACGCTACAACACAAAAACAACAGCGCAAGGGAACCAACAAATCCCATCACAAACAACAGCCCAGTAACCATCACTTGTAGTTCCTTCTAAACAGTGAGATCTTTTCTTGCTTATTCAAAGATTATTATTTAAAAATTCCTTCGTGTTGACTAGGAGTTTCATACTCATTTCTTTATTTGATTTTGTGATTCTGGGTCAATAATTATTTGTTGCAGTGAATACAATGGTTTAAAATAAAAGTTTTTTTTAAAAAAGACATGTAAGCTATGTGCTGGTGGCTCACACCTGTAATCCTAGCTACTCAGGCAGCTGAGATCTGAGGATTGGAAACCAGTCTGAAAGTCCATGAGGCTCATCTCCAATTAGCCATCAAAAGCCTAGAAGTAGAGCTGAAATGATAGAGCATCAACCTTGAGGGAAATAGCTAAGGGACAAGCGTCTAGGCCTTGAGATCAAGCCTGAGTGTACACACACACGTACACATGCACACACACACACACACGCACGTGCACACACACACACACACACACACATATCCCGGATTACAGCTGTCACATATTGTGATATGTTCTTTCCTGGATTTTGTTTTTCAATGACACAGGCCTATGCACTAGAAAGTGACATGAAGAATGGTCTCTTGGAGCTTGCCTGCATGTGTAGGGCTGTGGTTTGCTGCAGAGTTACACCACTCCAGAAAGCCCAAGTAGTAGAGCTGGTAAAGAAGTACAGAAATGCCGTGACCTTGGCCATCGGCGATGGAGCCAACGATGTCAGCATGATTAAAAGTAAGCAGATAATGCTATATCATGGACACTTTTTATCCCATGTCATCTGGCCCTGCGGTGATTATTACCTTGATTATTGACTCATTAAAGTCAATGAGGTGAATCTCTCTCTTTCTCTCTCTTTCTCTTTCTCTCTCTCTGTCTCTCTCTCTCTCTCTCTCTCTCTCACACACACACACACACACACACACACAAGTAAGTGAGTATTTTCTCTGTCCAGCACGCTACTTACATGGAGTCTGTGGGTTCAGAATTTGGTAGTGTGTCATATACACCATAATGATTTTGCTGTGCTTCCCCTGGTCCTGGGGTTTGAACTCAGGGCCTGGGCACTGCCCCTAAGCTTCTTTTGCTCAAGGCAAGTGCTCTACCTCTTGAGCCACACCTCTACTTCTGGCTTTTTGCTGGTTTATTGGAGATAAGAATATCATGGACTTTCTTACCTGGGCTGGCCTTGAGCCACAATCCTCAGAAGTCAGCCTCCTAAGTAGCTAGGATTACAGAAATGAGCCACCTGTGCCTGGCTTGCTTTTCTCTTTAATTAAATCCTTTGTGTATTTTTAGGCTAGAAAAATGCCCTGGGTCAGCTTTGAGTATTTGGGGACATAAAAGCAGCCATGTGGTTAAGAGAACCGGAGGTAAATAACAACATGTGGGTGCCACTTAGAAATAGAGTTCATGTAAGTTACTGAACTTTCCTGAATCCAATTTCCCTCTTATGTAAAACTAGGGTAAACAACTACTGTATTTCATGAATATATGTAAAAAAAAAACCAAACACCAGAATTGTTATAGTTAGAAGGTTTCAATAAATAAATGTCCTAAAAGAGAAATACTAAGTTCCCAAAAGATATGAACAGCCAGACACTAGTAGCT
Organism: Dipodomys ordii; assembly: GCF_000151885.1. Classification (NCBI taxonomy): domain Eukaryota; kingdom Metazoa; phylum Chordata; class Mammalia; order Rodentia; family Heteromyidae; genus Dipodomys; species Dipodomys ordii. The sequence continues at coordinate 11,838,519 of NW_012267227.1, forward strand.
CATGTCTGGTAATCCTAGCTATTCAAGAGGGTGAGATCCGAGGATTGTGGTTTGAAGCCTGCCTCTGACAGGAAGGTCTGTTAGACTCTTCTCTCCAATTAAGTAGGGAAAAGCCAGAAGAAGAGCTGCGATTCAAGTAGTAGTAGAGCACTAGTCTTGAGCAAAAAAGCAAAGGGCTAGAGCCAAGGTTCTTGGGTTCAAAGCCCAGTACTGGAAACAAAGAAACAAAAGAAGGAAGGCTATTGTAGCTTTGTTCTGGGACCCAAACTTTTCCTCTTTTGCGTCATAGGTGCTCATATTGGCGTTGGCATCAGCGGCCAGGAAGGACTGCAAGCTGTCTTAGCCAGTGACTATTCATTTGCACAGTTCCGGTATCTCCAAAGGCTCCTGTTCGTTCACGGAAGGTGGTCTTACTTGCGGATGTGCAAGTTCCTCTGCTATTTCTTCTACAAGAACTTTGCGTTCACACTTGTGCATTTCTGGTTCGGTTTCTTCTGTGGATTCTCAGCACAGGTGGGTAAAAGGTACTTAGATCTCTTGTATCAGATTTCATGACTCACAAATGATTCTTTTTCATGGCTCTTTATGAATGAAGAACATTTTTCTATGACTGATACAAGGGACAGTATTATAAATGTGTAATTGATAGCTGACTTGAGCTTTGATCCAGCCCAAGAAGAAGACATATATATATATATATATATATATATATAAAACAATAAGAAATGTTGAGGTATCTTTTATGGGAAGATTAGTCACTTGAACACGTAGAATGTACCTGATTTGAGAGTAATATATTTTCAATTGGAGAGAACTCAAAGCTGTGTTGATAGCAGCTTTTCAGCTAAAAGTTGGTCTGTGTAATGTAGGTAGCAAATAAGTAATTTAGCAAATTAGTACATTTGGCATCCTACTTTTGTATCTACAAGTAGTGATTTTAATCAGATGTATAAATTCTATACATTTTACTCTTCCTCCTCACCTTTTATGGTTTTCATGTTAACACTTCACATCTTGTTATAATTTGTATCTTGGAACAAATTGTTGTAGCTTTCGTTTTCTTTAAAAAAATAGTTTTGCCTTTTGACCATTATACTAGAGATAGAATTGAGTTACCTATCATTGTTTTGGATTCAACAGTGTACTTCCCAGGAGTTTATAGTTTCCTATGTTTTTGCATTACTAATCAGTAACCACTTCTTCTTTTAGCTTGACCTGCCGTAGCATTTCTGGTAAGCAGGTCTAGTGGTAATCCATACTCAGCTCTTGTTTGAGATAGATTTCATCATCATTTTTGAAAGACAAGGCTACTGGGTATATAAGTATTCTGATTGCTAAGGTTTTTTTTTTCTTTCAAGATTATGAATGAATTGTTTCTGCCGAGGAATACACTACAATACTCAGCAGGGGTGTCCTTATTTTTGATTCACTTTCTCTTGCTCATTTTCAACATTTGTCCCCAAACCCAGGGCCTCATGCATGCTAAGACATACTTTGCACCTGAGCTTTACCTTAAACCCTTTAACATTTAACAATTTGATCGTGCTGTGCCTTGGTGTGGGTTCCCTTGGATTCATCTTCTTTGATGTTCTCTGAGATTCCTAAATTGGGCTTTCTATTTCCTTCCCCAGGGATGGAAAGTTCTCTGCTGATAGGTCTTTGAGTTTGTCTTCTGACCATTTGTTTCTACTCCTCGGATGCTTAATAATGCATCAATCATGCTGCCTGATGTCGGGTCAAGCTAGCTTGAAGACTTAAGCTATCCTTACTCAGTATATTTCCCTCTTGCCAACCAGTACAGCATCAGGTTGGGTAACTGACCTATCTTGGAGTCTCCTGAAAATTCCAGTTTGTGGTTCAAGTTTTTAGGAGTTTTTGTTTGGCCTTTCCTTTTAGCCAATGCAAAGCCAGCACAGAGACTTTCCCTCTAGTGTCTTTCTGCACGAACACGGTCTTTCTGTCACATCCAGGACTTAGGCCTGGGCTGCCGTTTGGTCTTACCTTGACATCAGTGATAGTGTTTTAGAGTCAGTGAGATTGGATATTATTGCTACCCAAACTTATTCGGTATGTTGCACTATTGTATTTCCCAAGCAATAGGCATAGTGTCCTGTAAGTCAGGGGCCATAGGAAGCCCTCTTTAGGAAGTTCTGTTACAGGCATTTCTACAGCGACGATTTCAAAACATGACAGTGGCTTGCTGTTTATCCTAGCTCCAATGTTTGAAAAGCAATCAACAGACAAAGCACGAAGAATACAGTCCCCATAGGAACAGGCTATTTATACTCGTTTTTTTCCAATACATTTTCATCTTTAATTCTGGTCCAAGGGATAAAAACAGCTTTGTTTTATATACCAAAGTAAGAGGTTTACATTTAGACTACTGATAAGTCTTTTCCATTATCTTCAAAGTTTTCACTGGATTATAAAAATATTTACATGTGAGCCGGTGCTGGTGGCTCAGATCGGAGAATTTCGGTTTGAAGCTAGTTAGTCAGGGAAGTCCACGAGACTCTTAATTATCTACCCAAACTGCTGGAAGTAGATGTGTGGCTCAAGTGGTAGAGTACCAGCCTTGAGCAATATAACTCAGGGAGACTGCCCTGAGTTCCTGCCCTAGGACCAGTTGGCGTGCATGCGCGTGTGCACACACACACACACACACACACACACACACACACACACAGGGTCCATGTAACTCTAAATCATCCAGAAATAACTGCTGAGAACCCCTCAAAACTATCTATAACTGGATTTGTCCCCCAAACCATCTATTAGTGATGAAACTTTCTTAAGCCTTGATCACTTCTAGTCTTTTAAAGAAAGGTGGTCCCTGGAAGCCTTTACACATCCTGCCATCTCTCTAAATTGCTTCAGTGAAGTTGAATACTCTTAAGGTGAAAGAGAGCCAGTAGGAATAATAGCTCCCAGCCCCAGCAGACTGAATGAACTGCACGCATCTCTTGAGAGGCCATTCGTGATTAGGCTTAATCTTCAGTCACTTTATTTGTCCCATCCTGACAGGAGGGAAGACTTGGCATCTACATTCCCTGTCAGCTCTCTACATGACCCAGTATTCTTCCCTGCACCTCTCAACAGACTGTTTTGAAGCCAACCCCTCTTGCAGCCGAAACCAGCAGCCCAAATGTACAGACTGTGTCTTTACCCACAATGTCGGCTTTGAACCGCTACCAGTTTTAATTCTTTTAATGAAGTGACGCATGCTGTTTCTTGACTGCCTCCACCTGTTTTGTTTGCTGCCTGTGGGGTAGGAGACTCGGCTGTCTCAGGTGGTGGGGGGGGAATGCAGGCTGGGTACTTTGTTCTGGTTCATTCAGTGCCCCTCTTCCCTTGTGACTGATTTGAGACACACTGGAAAAGAAATTTTCCTGGGAGGGAACACACTCTTTTTGTTTGCTCGGTGAGAACCGTTTGGAGTGTAGAGAACAAGGAGTGTAGGTCTTGCTGAAGCCTAGAATCATTGCTCTGGCGAGGAGTCTCAGAGGTAATCAATGCAGCATTTGATTTTATAGAGAAGGAACCCGAGTATCCCAAGAGCTGAGAACCAGTGGTGAGCATAACTGAAATTCAGAACTCTCTCATCTGGGGGCTGGAGGTGTGGTGTAAGTAGTAAACCTGCGTAGCACGCACTAGGCGCTTCGTTCAAACCCCAGTACCACCAAATCCGGTTTCTCTTTTAGTGCTCTGTCTACTCTGCTTGATAAGAGACTGCTCGGTTTAACATGAACTGAGACAAACTAAGCTATAGCCTTTATAAATTTCCCTTTTTAAACACCCCCAGATCAACAAACGTTTGCTTTATTTGAAATCTGAAGGAGAAACGTCCAGAAACACGCAGTCTCCCCTATGACTTTGCAAAGGAAAACGGACCCTCTCATCTAGAGAGTGCAAATGTCTCAGGTGGTATCTTCCACAGCTTCGACATGAGGTCAGATTTTCCCCCTGGATGAACGGCCTTCTACCATCATTGACAAGCTGGAGGCTAGCTTCTACCAGCAAATACTCCAGCTGTTCTGCCTCTGAGGTATATTAAATACAGTCTGTCCTGAGGAGATTTCCAACCAGATTTCTGACCCAGAGAAGTCTGGACAGAGGTCAGATATGTTCTCCATATTGAACCATGGGTTCCTTTTTCTGGACATACTTGATCCAATCGATTCTTGAAGACTTTATGATTTCCATGCAGTCTACTACCTGTAACCTATTTCAGAAGTTAACTCTGTCTTCAGGAGTTGTAATAAAGATGAGCTATTCCCTACCCAAGATAAGAGCCAGAAAAAATATAAATTGAAGCCCTAGTTAGGAAATTTTCATTTCAAACTATGCAACTACTGGCATAGAATGCTTGTGAGATGCTATTATCTGGTGACAATTTATCATTGTCAGCGAGATACAGAGCTGTGTATTTAAAAAAAAATTCTGCTATGATATGGAAGCAATTATTTTGTCAAGGCTGGAAAAAAGTTTAGCTCTGTCAAACAATATCAGAAAACTCCCAGTGAAAAGTCCAGAAAGAGCGAGACGAATCTCAAGGCTCTAATGCCGTTATGGGCCCAGTTACCTGTGATTCTGTTTCTCTCCCTGGCAGGGTAGCTCTTCCTGTTTGCCTTCCAGATGTTCTATGTGGAAAAGCCAGCGTGGGGCTGGGTCTACTGGCGTGGCTGTTCTTTCCAGATCTCTCTGGTGGGTTTCTGCTAATTACCTAAACGAAGGACATATGTGCTAAAGCCAAACACCTCATCTGTATTCCACAAATGTGTTTTCTTTAAATGACAATTTTTTTTAAGGCCAGAAAAAAAAGTCATCATAGAGAGAGATTTCTTTTGCCATGCACAGCAAAATGAGGGCTTCATATCTCCACGGTGGTGTTTTGTTCTTTAACTTTGTCTAGGCTGGCTGATAGGGACGTTACTTTGCTCCTGTGGGTGCAGGAGGGGCGTGCTTTAAAGAGGAAAGCAGGGAAGCTGCAAAAAGTGCACACTCTCCTCTTCCCTTGATTTCTGGTCTGGGAAAGACGCTTCCAGGAAGATTAGTGGCCACTCATGGGAGCATGGCCTTTCTCCTTCAGTCTAAAAGAGAACAGAAATTCACAAGGGGAACCAGAAATCTTGGAGTCAGAAGCAGTCTAGCTGCTTAAAGGAGTTGAGGGAGCTGGGAGGGAGTGTGTGTGTATGTGTGTGTGTGTGTGCGTGCGCATGCGCATGCGAACAATTTGCAGCACTCAAAATCAGAGCATGAACTTGGAGCCAATCTGAAAGAAAAAGAAGGTAATGGAATGTAGGTTTGTTCATTTTTTTTGGGTGGGGGGAGGGTTCCAGTCGTGGGGCCTGAACTCTGGGCCTGGGCGCTGTCCCTCAGCTCTTCAGCTCAAGGCTAGTGCTCTACCACTTGAGCCACAGCGCCACTTCCGGCTTTTTTTTTCTTTTTGCTTATGTGGTGCTGAGGAATCGAACCCAGGGCCTCAGGCATGCAAAGCAAGCGCTCTACCACGGAGCCACCTTCCCAGGTCCTTGTTCATTCTTTAATAGCTGATTTCATTTTTTGCTGTTTTAGTGTTTTTTTTCTCAGCCTTATTTCCTGGTTCTGACACAGTTCCTGGAGCCAGTTTAATTTTGATATGCTTTCTAATATCCCAGCCATACCCTTAAGAACCTTGAGAAATGAATACCTTGGGGTAAAAGTATTCTAGGCAGAGATGAACGGGAATGTCCTGAGGGAGAATAGAACCTGGGAAGCTGAAGAATGTTGGTATTGAACGGGCTGAGAGCATGGTGGAGATGAGGTTACTACAGAGGCCCTGAGCGATGAAGAGTGTGGCTGTATTCCAAGGGGAACGGGAAGCCATTGGAGGTTTTAACCCGTGGGAAGTGTTAATGCCAAAAACAATCCCAGCCTGTGAAAGTTGTATTTATTATTTGTTCTCAAGTATTATTTGTTCCAAGGAACAACAGCATTCCATCCCATTTCAGTCATGTTTGGAGTGCAGACGTGATCTTTAGATTTAAAGAGGCAAAGAATTAGGGTGGGGCAAAATGTATCCATAGGTAAACATTGTCTCCGTTATGAGTATGGCTCTGTTGATCATTTTATCAGTTCTTTATTTTGGGAGGGACACCAGAGAAGTCATTATTGCTGTCCTGGAGAGGCTCTGATATTCTCTTCCTTCCTAGAAGTTTCCTCTATGCTTCCTTGTAGATATGGTATGGGTGAGTTCCATTCTTCCTGGATTACCTAGGTGAGGACAGATGTTCTTCAGCAAAATTAGCTTTTAAGAGCAGATTATCTCAAAGCCTCATCTGTCAATTTGTATCATTTTAGAAAGTAGAGCAAGCCTCGCTACTCAGGAGGCTGAGATCTGAGGATTTTGGTTCGAAGCCAGCAAGAAAGTCTGTGTGTGAGATGTTATCCCCAACTACCAAAAAAAGCTGGAAGTGGAGCTGTGGCTCAAATGTTAAAGCAACAGCCTCTAACACAAAAGCTCAGGGATAGCACCCAAGCCCAGCCCACTCCCCAGGTCCAGCCCCTTCCCCTCCCCCCCAAAAGAAAGAGGGAGGAAAGTTTAAATACTGACTTATTGACTAATTAAAAATGATGAACTCAAGTTTATTTTGAAAAGTTACTGCATTTTTATAGGGAAAAAAAAAACAAGTCCACAAGAAAGATGCCATTGCTCTATACTTTTGGAAAACTACTTGGCATTGTAAAAGGCAACTGGGTTCCATTTCTGCTTCTGCTTTCAGTCAGCTGCGGTAGTACAGGTTATGCACACTCCTGAGAGTGTGCACTCCTGTATGGAGATGTCTGTAGTGAGAAGGGCCATCAGAGTCTTCTAATCTTGATGGAATTGGTCTGTGCCCCCGCCCCATCTGTCAATTGAGAACTATTAATAGTACTCTCCTCCCTGATTGGTTAGAATTCAATGAGTTCATATCTAAAATACTTCAAAGGTACAGAATAAGTCTTCAGTAAATACTAGCTTTTTTCTTCTTGTGGCTCTGAGTGGAAGCAAACATCTCTTCCAATAAATTGGAAAAACACACGGAATCCTGAATCCTGACTTGTACTTCTTGTCCTGTCTTGCTTCAGTTGTGAAATTAGGCTTCAACTCTGGGCGCCAGTTGATAAAGGCTACTGTCAGGTCTTTAGAGGTTTCAGTTTGTGATAGGAGGCGCTCTTGGCCAAACTCTTTGCTACTGGAGAGTTTGGTATGTTACAGTTTCCCAGATTCCTTCTTCTTCTCTTGTTGATCACGGTTAACCAGGGCAATATTTTTTTTTTTTTTTGGTCCGGTCGTGGGGCCTGAACTCTGGGTCTGGGCACTGTCCCTCAGCTCTTTAGCTCAAGGCTAGCGCTCTACCACTTGAGCCACAGCACTACTTCCGGCTTTTTTCTTTTTGCTTATGTGGTGCTGAGGAATCAAACCCAGGGCCTCAGGCATGCAAGGCAAGCGCTCTACCACTGAGCTACCTTCCCAGCCCCCAGGGAAATATTTTTATTTGTCTTTTGGCTTAGAGCTGTAGATCTCTTCTTTTGTTGTTGTTGGTGGTGGTTGTAGGGCTTGAACTTAGGGCCTAGGTGCTGTCCTTGAGCTCTTTTACTCTTTCTCGGAGTCACAGCTCCACGTCTGGTTTTCTGGTGGTTCACTGGAGATAAGAGTCTTATAGACTTTCCTGCCTGGACTGGCTTTGAACTGCCATCTTCAGATCTCATCCTCCTGAGTAGCTAGGATTACAGATGTGAGCAACTGGCATCTAGCATGTTTAAAAGTACAGGGGGGTTACTGGTTGGTAAGTTAGGTTGTTTTTGGCAAATGTTACCCCTTCCTTCTCTGTCTCTCCTACCCCTATCTTCAAGATCCCTATTTTTTGTTGTTGTTGTTGGTCATGGGGCTTGAACTCTGGGCCTGGATGCTGTCCCTGAGCTCCTTAGCTCAAGGCGAGTGCTCTGCCACTTGAGCCATAGCATCACTTCCGGTTTTCTGGTGGTAATTTGGAGATGAGAATCTCGTGGACTTTCCTGCCTAGGCTGGCTTTGAACCATGATGCTCAGATCTCAACCTCCTGAGTAGCTAGGATTACAGGCATGAGCCACCGGGGCCTGGCTCCCTTCTTTTTATTCTTAGGATTTTTCATATAATTGAATGATTCATATCTTACTTTTAGTATTCTGTCATACCACTATACCACAGTATCTCTCTCCATTCCTCTCCTGATGGATGTTTTTGCTTTTAGACTCTTATGGCCAATGTTGCTCTGTTTTTTTTTTTATGTATTGTATGTATCCTGATACCCAGAAGTAGACATTTCTCAACATAGATGTCTAGACGTTGAGTTGGACATATTCGCTCAAGAGAAGGAGGCCATCGGGACTGATGGACAGGGGCTGGTGGCCTCTGGACAACAGGCTGGAACCTAGATGGTTGTGATAGTCTGAGCCCTGGAGTCTGGGTGTGTTGAGGATCTACAGAAGACAGCCGAGAATTGCAACTCTCAGCTCTGGGCCAGGACCCCAGGGTAGCATATTGGCAGGGGGGTAGGACAGCTGGCTGGCCTAGAAAACACTAGGGCTTCATCCCATCCCTGGCATCTGGTGAAATATAAGAAGGAGAAAGGTAACATCACACTAGTCTTGAAAGTGTTGGTGGAGTTTTTAAATCCTCTTTGTGAGCTTGACAGGTAATTCCCCACTATCTTGTTAGCTCTCCGATACCTCGCTGACATGCTTTTCATCAAGCTTTCTTTAATTGGAAAGCTGGTCTCAAACTTGCCTCCCAAGTGCTGGGATTACAGGTGTGAACCACCATGTCTTCCTTAAAGCTTGATATCCATTGTTCTCCTCATCGGTTACTGCATTCCATCCACCTGGCTGCCTTGCTGCTTTCATACTGAATGCTTTCTTCTTTTAGGCATGTTTCTTAAGACGATCCCCAGGAACATGCCTAAAATATTGAAAGCCTAGAGAATGAGACAGAACCCACCACAAGGGTCAGGGTCTTTCATGGGGCCAGCATTGTCTTAGGTGTATACATGTATCGTCTCCTCTCCACTGCCATTCTGTGGGGAGGAGATGAACTCCTTTCAGAGAAAGAAGATGGAAATTTAGATAAATCTAGCATCACACGAAGAAGCCGAATACAGGAGAGAACTCCCATCCGTCTGGCTCCAGAAGCTAACATCCGTTTACTTTAGAAATTTGCATTCTTTAACCCTAGGGGAGAATGTTCTCACTGATGTGGATGGTGTTGCTCACTGATGTTATTTCTTTTCAGACTGTTTATGACCAGTGGTTTATCACCCTTTTTAACATTGTCTACACATCGTTACCGGTGCTCGCCATGGGGATTTTTGACCAGGTATGTGCATGTCTCTATCTTTACATCTTTTTAAACCTTTTAGTTGTTTTAGGCTCCTACAGAGAGGACAAGATTCATAGAAAGAGCCCTAGAGAGACAGATGTTTTAACAGCGGTTACATTAGTGACAGATTCTTTCAGACACCCCTCTCCTGCCATCTGCTCCCCAAAAGGGTCCTCTGGTCATTTTGGCTTCTCTCTTCATAGAAATTCATACCCCACATTGTTGAGGGAGAGGCCCTGAGCAAGTCCCCCCGGGAATTCATGTCTCTAGTTTCCTCACAGCCTAGCATTTCCCAAGGTTTTATGATTTATACTTTCTTTTTCATATGGCAACTATTAAAATGCCTGTGAAGCCAAGTACTGGTGGGTCATGCCTGTAATCCTAGCTACTTGGGAGACTGAGGTCAGGGAGGACCACAGTTAGAAGACCAGCCCCGGGGAAGAAAAGTTCCCAAGACTCCTTCTCAACTGAGAGTTAGATGGGGTGGCACACACCTGTCACGCCAGTCCAGACAGCCTTCTGGGAGGATCAGGACACCTAGTTGGCTGCCCAGGGCAGAACTGAGATCCTGTTTCAGACCCATCTGGCAAAATCAGGGCTGAAGGTGTGGCTCCGTGGTAAGAATGCCTGCATAATAGTATCAAGCTCTGAGTTCAAACCACAGTACCACCAAAACAACAACAATGCTACCATTGTCTCTGAAAGTTTGCCGTGTACTTTGTTTTGGAGGGGGGTGGGGGCGGCGGGGAGACAGAAAATCAGGGAATGAGGTAGCAATACAGAAGGCCAGTGCGAACAGTAAGATATACATGGCCAGCACAAGCCCTGGAATTGCCCGAGTCGGGGAAAGGAGGGAATCCAGCACAGTGCTGGTGGCTGCCTGGCACCAGTGGTGCTTTGCCAGGGGGTGGGGGTGCATCTGGCTGTCCCTGGGGAAATGGCAGGCTAGCCAGTGGCGTTTCCGTGGCACAACACAATGTGTTATTTTAAAACGTGTGGGATTTTTTGGGGGGTGGGGGGGGTGGGGGCGAGAGAAGTATTTTTAAGGAGATCAGAGTTTACCCGCACTGTTCTCAGGCCTACCCATTTGGTAGGCCTCCATTTCTGGCTGGAAGCCATCTATTGCAAAATGTAAATCTTCCCATTATGAGTTCCCTCCCTCCTCACATGCTGCTGGCTCTGCAGGCCCTTCTCCCGTGTAAAAAGGGCAGCTGGTGGAGGGCGTATTGTGTGGAAGTCTACAAAAAGGAACTTCTGGAAGGCCTTAGATGTAAAGGATTAAGCACGTTTGCTTCCAAGTGACCGTGTTTACAAGCGTTCCTTTTCTTGGTGCTTTGTCGCTTCCTTGAATGTGGAATAAAATAATAACAATGAAGCCGTTTCTGGGAAAACATGGTTATTGTGCAATTCCAGAAGAAAAAAAAAAAGAGTAATAAGACTCATTATTGCCATGTCTGCTGCTCTCCTTTCCCTGCTTTTGTCAATTCTGGCCTTTGAACAGATCCCAGGATGAGGGAGTGCTGGGCGGGCAGGGCCTTGCTACTCAGCTCTGGGAGCGGAGCTCTGGAGGTTCAAATCGATGTCCTCCCACCACACAGCTGATAAGCGACAGAACTAAACCTCAAGCCAGGCCTCTTGCCTTCGGACTTGCTATATTCCTACACGGTCATGAGTATCACATTAGCTTAAGTTTTGGCTGTGGAGGCATGGGTTATGACTTAAGATGTAGCACAAGAATGTGTCTCCTCTGCCCAGTCTGTCTGATGTTCCTAGCGAAGGACTCTTGTCCTTTTTGGTTCTTGGTGTTTGGCTGCGGTGCTCCCAGCTGGCTACTGACAAAATTGGGAATCGTAGGTTGGGCCCCAGACATCCATGTGCACAGCAAGCCTGAATCACTTTAGTTTTTTCCCCCCGGAACTGCTTGGTGCTAAACGTGCCGTTTTCCATTTCTTTGTCCTAAACATTTCTCAGTGGCTCCTGAATCCTTGGTAAAGCACTTCAATCCTAAGTATTTGGTGTTGTCTTCCTCCTTCCCTTCAATTCCCCACTCCCTCTTTCTGTGCTCCTTTCCTGCTTCCCTAACTCAACCTCTGCCTCAGGTTGGAGTTCCTGGTTATCCAATTCGGATGCTGTGGCTCTCTGCTGCCACCTCCTGGTCACTACCGCCCACAGCGTTGGCCATGATCTCTTGGTCCAAAGGCGACGACATGCTTGGGGTTGGGATCCCTGGAGCCTGAATTCCTCCAAAGGGTCTGTAGCCACAGTGGCCTGCAGGCAAGTGTAGAGAAGAAAGTTGGATTCGAATTCCAAGATCTAGGTTCAAGTCAAGTCCAGCCTCTTGCTGTTTAAGATCTATGAGGACCTCAAGTCCAATCTCCCCTGAAGCCACAAGTTCCTTCCCTATAATCAAAAACAAAACAAAAACAAATAAAACACCTCTGTGTTTACCGTGGGAAAGAGCAGGACACAACGGGCAGGCTGAGATGGTAGGATATTGAGTCTCTCTGACTTTTCCTCCACTCTTCTCTCCTGAAATTATACTGTTCACAGGACGTGAATGACCAGAACAGCATGGACTGTCCCCAGCTCTACGAACCTGGCCAGCTGAACCTCCTTTTTAACAAGCGTACATTTTTCATCTGTGTGGCCCATGGCATCTACACCTCGCTAGTTCTTTTCTTCATCCCCTATGGGGCCTTGTACAACATGGCTGCGGAAGATGGGCAACATATGGCCGACTACCAGTCCTTTGCGGTGACCATGGCCACTTCCTTGGTCTTCGTAGTCAGCGTGCAGGTAATGTTGCTGCTGAAAGTGCCTTAAGGGTGCAAAGCTGGCGAAATCCCCAGTGATTGTTACATGGATTCTTTTCCTGCTTGTGGGGGGGAGGGGAGGAGATGATCCTAAAAGAATGCTAGGATTTTCCTTTACACATTTTGAGACTTAAAAAAAACAAAACCATGAAGCTATAGTATAAATGACCAGACTTAGGAGGTGTCTATAACCGTCATGTCTGTCAGTCACCTCTTTAGGGCGGATGTAAAGAGAAATACTATAGGAGTATTTCCTTCTTGTGCTTGACAAAACACACACACTCTAAAGCCAGGTACCAGTGTCTCACACCTGTCATCCTTGCTACTCAGGAGGCTGAGATCTGAGGATTGTGGTTTGATGCCAGTCAGGGCAGAAAAGTACCCCTGAGACTCTTTATCTCCAATGATAACCACTCAAAAACTGGAAGTGGCATTGTGGCTCAAAGTGGTAGAGCGCTAGCCTTGAGCAAAAGAGACTCAGGAACATTACCCAGGCCAAGCCCTGAGTTCAATGCCCCATGACCGAAAAAAACAAAAAGCAACCCCCCCCCAAAAAAAATTAGTGATACTAGAAAGAGAAAAAATTGCTAGGATTTAACTTTAGGCTTTAAAGTAAGGTCTAAAGTTTATTTGATACTATACTTCCTTGGATTCTGTGTCCTAATCACAAAGTTAGAGCAATTTTTCCAGTAGGGATGATTGCTGCTCCACAGATCTTCTTTCATGGGTATTGTAGAGTTGTGTTTCAACTCCCTTTTGAATGCCAGTGGTGGTCAGTACCATTCTATGCCAAGTTGAGAGTTCAAAGCAAACTTTTGGTAGTACCTGTAGCAGGCATTGTAGCCTATTTTATTTGTTGGCTTCTGATTGTTGAACAAACTCTTAAGAATCAGTGGAGCTCTTCCTTGATATGAGGGTGCATTTCTGGTTCTCTACATTTTCCTCAAGGGGAGGCGCGCGCGTGTGCGCGCGCGCGCGCGCGCGCGCGTGTGTGTGTGTGTGTGTGTGTGTGTGTGTGTGTGTACGTACTGAGGCACCTCTGTGTGTGTGTGTGTGTCTGTACGTACTGTGACATCATTTTGTGGTTTCAACAGATTCCCCTTCAAGGCTGGGCCTGATTCTTGGGGTTCTGAAAGATGATTTGAAAATTAGTAGCAGAAATAAAAGGCCAGCTGGGAGGAAAAATAAATTTTGAAAACATTTTTCCAAGCAGTCCCTGGCATTGTGTACTATATCAGTAAGGTAATAGATTATCTGAGATTATTCGTAAGTATAACATATGACAGGCACAAAAGGTGTTTAGTACATTGTTCTCCGTTCTTCACAATTAATGTATCTTTAAAAAAACAAAACTACTATTGATATTCCTATATTCTTAACTTTTTTCTCTTCCCTTTGCTTGTCCATAAGTTATTTTTAGGCCAAGCCCCACTTTTTTGCTGCTTCTTCTTTTTTTCATATAAAAAAAAAAAACTAGTCAAAAGAGCCTTGCTTCCTGAGCTGACCTTGAACCTTAATCCTGATCATTGATTCCCAGCCTCCTGATGATAGCTATGTCACTGCTGCCTACCACTGTAGCAGATCTGATGCTAGATTCATTCTCTTTCCTTTGTAAATAATATATTCTATCTAAAAGTGTTATGTTCTTTATTCTTAGTTTTCAAATGTTACCAGGATATTATCTTTTTTTTCATCAATTAGCCTAGGATTTAGGGGGCTCTTTCTATCTGGAAGTCTATGCTATTTGATTGGTTTTTCTATTAAATATTTAAAATGCAGAAATAGTGCGGAGGGGGTTTTCTTTTTGGTCTAACTGCCTCTCCTTAAGAGGTCTTATTCCATCTTGTTGCTATGGTGCTTGTCTGTCTCTTCCATTAGTTCTGCTTCCACAGGAGCCACCTGTTCCGAGAGTCCTTTTATGTAAGTCTGGATTTTTTTCTTTGCCTTTTCTTCCCCTCTCCAGATCAGGCTATTGTTGTCCTTTGATGGTAATGAACTAACAGGTGGTGGAAGACAAGACTTGAAGACTTGGGGTTGCCTTAGCAACCGAATGAACTAGAAAACCCACAGGTCTGGGCCAAGGCCTGGATGGCAGAGGCTGTTTTCAGGCCTTTTGCGGAAAGAAAAGGCTGTCCTTTTATAACCTTTTCAGTTCACATCCAAAGCTTCTAGCATGCCTCTTTTGACTGGGGCGACATTTTACAGGACCGTAAACTGCGAGCAGGATGGGGATGTGTGCCTCCGCATGTGGAGCGGGCGGGCGGGCGGCGTTCACTCTGCGGGTAAGCCTGCTCTCCCAGGAAGATGCCACGGTGGTGCATCAGCACACCAAACTCTGCCAGAAGTATAGACCTTTACCAGGACTCCTTCAGACCTCTGAAACACAAATCACGATAGCAGAGTCTCCTCCTCCAGGATTCACGTTTACCAGTACTTTCCTGGCATCTCTGAGCACACACCAGCCTTTCTTCTAGTTCTTTAGTTAGAAGCGCCTGTGAATGCGCTCTTACGCTCTTGAGTTTTTGAATTTTATGACAAGAAGATTGGGATTTTTCTTGGTTATGCTTCGAGTCTTGTAAAGAAAGGGTCATAAAAATGAATTGGGATACGTGTGTAAAAGATTATGCATGTGTAAAAATGGCCACGTGGGTGTTTAGGTACAAACTTGCACTTGTTTGCTTCCATAATTTTTTTTTTCCAGTAGAAAACTTGAGAGCAATTTGGAAGGTGATTTCAAAACCATTCTCTCTCTCTCTCTTTCCCCTCTTACTTAACAAAGCTTAACATTTTATCTCCTGATCCTATCTCAACCTTGGATGATAGACTGGCCTTCAGATCCAAAGTCTGCTGTCTAACAGAAACATCAAGCTCAGTCACTCTGTGTGTGTGTGTGTGTGTGTGTGTTGTGTTAGGGGAGATATAGTGGAGGTGGCTGCAATTGGTCCAGCAGCTAACTAATCGCCACCTGCTTGTCAGCAATTCTGAGGAAATAGCTCATAGTCAAATGAATCTCTCTCAATCCCAAAGGCCTCATTTATTTTACTTTATTTACAGATAGCCTTGGATACCAGTTACTGGACTGTCATTAATCACGTCTTCATCTGGGGCAGTGTTGCTACTTATTTCTCCATTTTATTTACAATGCACAGTAACGGCATCTTTGGAATCTTCCCGAACCACTTTCCGTTTGTCGGTAAGTGAATCCTCCTGTCTAGCAGGGCCTAGCGTCGGGCTGCCGTTTGTCTTTATAACTCACTGTTCGGGGGCAGCTGCAAATGGCCGGTGACCCCTTCTTCAGGAGTTGGTGGAGCTGGGCGCCGGGCGGCTTTCAGGAGATTAGTTTCTGTTATCCCATCAGATGCGGGAGAGCCGCTGTGCTAGCAGCTCACAGGCTGTCGGTACAGCGCGCGCAGAGGGAGTGGCTGTCTCCTTAGAAGCATAGCATACACAATGAAAAGTTTGTATAAGGTACAGAGAAGAAGAGGAAATCCTGAACTCTTGCTTTTACATCACATCATTACCAACATATTTGCCAAAAATCAGAAATGATGTAAAAGTCAGAGCCTTCTACAAATTTCTGGACCTTAGTCCAAAAGTGGCTTTGTTTAGACAGACAAGGGTTCCAGGGTGCTTGGTCTCTTCCATGACTTAATGTCTTAACTTAGAACTGGGATGTTAATAGTACTTATTTTCATAGTAAATCTATGAAAACCAAATGTGAAGTACTTAGCGTATCTTAACATTTCAGTGTTGACTGATGGTGATAATACAATTATTTGAGAAATGTTGCTTGCTTAAACCAGTTAGTGAAGAAAGACTGAGCATTAGATGGGTAGCAAAGGACGTTTCAAAGTCCCTTAAAGCCTTGAATTCTATTTGTTCTACAAAGAATGTACACCTGGTATATAAAGTGAGTACACTGCATTGCAGTCCGCGTCTCAAAATGGTTCTCAGCAAGACATCCAGAACTTCCATAAGAAGTCTGTGAATAAAAACTGTTCTCAGAAGTTTAGTAAGGGGTGGGGTGACCAAGAAACAGGCTTCCTGACTTTTCTCAACCAAGTAGCAAGAAGAGATTGATTCAGGTAAAATGAGCTGTGAATCCACTACTTGGGTGACTCAGTCTAGAAAATCATTCTTAGAAGACTAAACTATGGTAGAGCCAACTGTGAGAGTGGGCATTTTCATCGACGCCAAGGTATCTAAAATTCTGTTTCCCATTCCATGCACACAAACACTTAAGAACATTGTTTCTTGATCCTGGAAGTCTTTAGATCGTACCACTCTTGCTCAATATGTAATGTTAATACTTTGTTTACCGAAAGATTCCAACCACGTAGAGACATGTTGGTCGTGGATAAGAATACGCCAATTAGGAAAGAAAGAGACTAAAAATATTTTTAACGTTTTGTTTTATTTACTTATTTGGGAGTTGCCAAATTTGAAAGTTCAGTGTATTATTGACTAGAATACTTCCAGAACTAAGAGAACATTCTCCCCGTGCATAATGGGGCTGGAATGCCTCCGCTGGACAAAGCCGATTGTGCGGAGACCACTCTTTTGCCGAAGCACATGCCATTCCAGGAACTAATTACTGAGCTCCAATGAGGCTGCACCAAAGTTAGATCAACAATGGGGTGGGGTGGGGGGGAGCAGAGGAAGAAATTCCCTTCCCTAGTAACCAACAAGTATTAGTGGGGTTTCAAACTTCTTCCCACCACCTCCCCGCTTCCCCCCAGCCCTGGCTGAGGGGTTATCAGCTTCAAGGAGCTCCAAAAAGAAAATTTTTTTTCTTCTCTTTTTTTCATTTTTGAGTCAAGTCATGGCTGATGGTAACTAGAATCAGCTACTCTATGGTAGACACACGTATGTTCTCCAAAGCCAGAAATGACAGACACACCAGCTACCAACCGGCTGCCCTCATTCCCTCACCCCACATCCCCAATGCTGTTCATTCTTGAGCGCTGATATAGGAGTCCTGGTTAGCTGCAGGTATCGAGAGATGTCCCTAGACAAGGGGACCGAAGTCTATTTGATATTTAAGCAGTTCGTATCTTCCTGCAGATTTTGTCTGTCTGGCTTCAAGCTTGGCGGTGCCATGGTTGATGGTGGCTCCTCCCATCTTGCCAGGCAAACCCCAAAGAGGCAGCAAGTTCCAGGTGTTCTGAGGCTGTTGCTTGGAATTTCAAAGGTTGACACTATAGTAGCGCTTACCTTTTACGACAAACCAATCAACCAGACCACCATTTGCCACTGTGCCCACCTGAGGAGCATTTACGAGGGAGTTTTTTTCTTGTTGTTGTTATTGTAAAGGTGATGTACAGAAGGGTTACAGTTACATAAGTCAGGTAATGAGTACATTTCTTTTTGGACCATGTCACCCCTTCCCTTGGCCTCTTCCAGTCCCTCCCATCCCCCCACGTCCCCCACAAGTTACCTGGTTCATTTCCCACAGGGTACAGCGAGTACGACTGCTGCATTCTGATATGATCATTTTCATGGAAGAATCCAGAAAGGTAAATGTGCTTTAAAAAAAAAAAAAGAATACTGAGCTTCTGGGCAAGGCTGGATCGTAGAAGGCTTGGCTCAGAACACGTCAGCTCACCACCGCTGAACACCCTACAGGCCAGGACAGCACCCAGCTTGAACAGCAGTGCAAGCCTTGTTTTATGAAATACCTCGCAAGAGGTTAATGACGTAGTTCTAGTTATCAACACGGTGTATTTCTTTCGCCACGCAGGAAACGCACGGCAGTGTCTGAGCCAGAAGTACATTTGGCTGGTGATCCTCTTGGCCACAGTGGTTTCGGTCATGCCAGTGGTGGCATTCAGGTTTCTCAAGATGGAGTTATACCCCACGCTGAGCGACCAGGTATGTGCCCCGAGGGCGGAGCTGCACCTGCGCTCCCCCGTGACTGCCAGGCCCAGAGGCCGCACCTTGGCACATCATACAGAGCCTCCCGACAACAACTCCCCCCGTTCTCAAGTGAGACAAAGCCAGTGTGTGCATGGATGTAGGAGATGGGCGTAAAACCTGGGGGCCTGCTCTCTCCACCCAGTGCCGGCTCCATGGACTGTGGCTACCATAGGTCCTGTATGCTCTCTCCACCCCCAACCCCGCTTCCTCCCCCCTTCTCTCTCATGTACCCCTCTGCCCATCCCTCTCCCTGCCCCCTACTCTCCCTCTCTATGCCCCACCCTCTCCTCTTTATCCTCTCCCCCTCCTCCCCCCCACCCCACTTGCTCATGCTCTCCCCCCTCCTCCCCCCCATACTCTCCAGACTTTCTCTTCCCTTCCTCCCATCTTTTTTTCTTCTCCTCTTTCTTCCTCTCCCCCTCTACTTCTCACCTTTTCCCCTCCTCCCTTCATCTCTCTCCCCTCTCCACCTTTCTTCCTCCTCTCTATCCCTCTCTCCTCCCTTCTAACACTCCCCCCTTCTTCCTTTCCCCCCTTCCTTTCTATCCCTCCCCTTTCTCTTCCATCCCTTCCTCTCTCCCCCTCTACCTCTCCCCGCCTGTATCTCCCTTTCCCCTTCTCTCATCTCTTTCTACCTTTCCCCACTTTTCCTCCCCCTCTTCCCACC
>NW_012267227.1:11857945-11895906 GCF_000151885.1 Dipodomys ordii
CCTTCTCTCATCTCTTTCTACCTTTCCCCACTTTTCCTCCCCCTCTTCCCACCTCTCTCCCTTCTCTCCTCTTTACCTTTCTCCCTCCTCCTCTCCCTCTTCCCCACTCCACCCCTCCCCACCTTTCTCTTCCCGTCTTCCTCTTCCCACTTTTCTTTCCTCCTTTATTCCTCTTCTCTCTTCCCCCTCCCCCCATCCTCTCTTCCCCATTCTACCCCTCCCCCAACCTTTCTCTTCCCTTCCTCTTCCCCTCTCCCCCCACTTCACCCCTCCCACCTTTCTCTTCCCTCCCCTCCATTCTTCCTTCCTCTCCTTCCCCCTCCCTCCATGCCCCTCTACCTCTCTCTCCCCTCTCTAGGCCCCCTTCTCTCCCCACCTTTCTCTTCCCTCCCCCTCTACTTCTCTTCCTTGTTCCTCTTCCCTCCTCTCCAGGCCCCCTCTGTCCCTCTCTCCTCCCCCCTCTTTCTACTCTCCCAACCTTTCTCTTACCTTCCTCTCCTTCCCCCAACCTACTTACTCCCCTTCCCCCTCCCTGCCTCTCTTCCCTCCCTTTCTCCCTCCATCTCTCTCCCTCCCTCCTCCCTTCATCTCCCCCACATCTTTCTCTATTCTCTCTTTTTCCTTGTTATCTCCCTCTCCCCCTCTTCCCTCCCTTCTTCTCTCCCTCTTCCCATCTTCTCTTCTTTATGCTCTCCCCTCCCTGTCATTTCTCTCTCATGCACCCATGCTCTGTTTCCCTCTCTCTCTCCTCCTTCCTTTTTTTTCCCCCTCTCCTCCATCTCCCTCTCCCCTTTTA
This sequence comes from Dipodomys ordii, assembly GCF_000151885.1. Lineage (NCBI taxonomy): Eukaryota > Metazoa > Chordata > Mammalia > Rodentia > Heteromyidae > Dipodomys > Dipodomys ordii. The sequence continues at coordinate 11,858,742 of NW_012267227.1, forward strand.
GCCTGAGGGCCTTGAGCTCTCCCTCAGCTGTCTTGCTCACGGTTGAGAGGTTGATACCCTACCACTTAAGCAATGCCTCCAGTCTGAAATTCTGCTGGTTAACGGGAGATGGAAGTCTTGCAGACTTTTTGTTCTGGACTGGCCTCCTGAGTAGCTAGGATTACCATCATGAGCTGCCAACTTCAGTTACTGATGACTCCTGGGTCCAGAGACCCATGACCAGAGAAAACTGTTGGGAGAGAATGGTCCTAAGAACGTTTGTGTTGGGCCTGGATGGTGATGTTAGCAAACCTTTCTGTATGAAAAGTATGTTCCCAGCCAGCAAGAGGCCTTGAGTTCTAGACCCACCTCTGGAGTGGGGGAATGCTCCTCTATAATCAAGTTGTATGAGCTGCAGACACCGTGCAATTCTACCCAAATATTTTGTGTTTGGTAGTTTGTCAGTAGGAATGAAAACAGATTAGAACCTAGGGGGAAACCATGCTGGCTTTCTAGCCACGACTTCCCGGTGTAGTGAAGGTGAGCGTCCTGTCATGGCTGGTGTGGTTTCCTTGGCTCACCCCTCCCTGGGTCTGCTCCTTTCCAGATCCGCCATTGGCAGAAGGCACAAAGGAAGACCAGGCCTCCAAGGAGCCGAAGACCTCAGACCCGCAGGTTGAGCTCAAGAAGATCTGGCTACGCCTTCGCTCACCAAGAAGGCTACGGAGAGCTGATCACATCTGGAAAAAATATGCGTGCGAAAGCCCCACCCCCAACATCAGGGCTGGAAAACATGCCTGATAGTAGCCCGAGCCGGATGGAAAATGTATGGAAGAAAACCACAGACGCAGCGAGCGGCTTTGGTCAGGATATACCAGTGAAACTGTGAACCCAGATGAACTGGGAACCACAGAGTTGTCTTTCCCTTCCCCTGGAGCTCAGCTTCAGCGGCTGGAGGACCAGGTGCCCGTATCTGTCAGGTAGAGCTGGGCTCCACAGGCAGCCAGGACAGGTGGCCACTCTCCAATTTGTGATTTGGTAGAACAAAGCCTCCCAGTACAAGCGTGGACTTTTACCAACCTAGACACCAAGTGATGCAAACCACCACCTGTGTCCATCTGCTTAGACACCACGGCACCTCAGGTGGATAAAAGGATGTGGAGCTGAACCTCCCCAAAAGCAACACTCATTGATAAAGACACTGTGTGTGTAGAGTAGCCTGTCCCCAGATGTTCGGGGTAAGCGCATGTGACGGTAGGTGTGAGCTACGGTGCTCACATGCCACATGCCATTCTAGCTTGAAACCTGTCCGTAAAGCCAGGGACACACTGCTTGCCTACTTGAAGAACAAAAAGACCTATTGGTCTTCTTTTTCTGTCAGTCTAGGGATACAATGGACTGAGCATTTATACAGAAGTATAGGCTGCTAATTTGGTTATTCAATTAGCTGTCAGATTCTGTCACAGAGGCTCTCTAGAAAATAATCTAAAATGTTTCATCTGTCCTTTATACCATCTCAGGAGTAATTTGTCCAGGACTGTTCCATTCAGGCCCCATGGAATCAGCCGAGCATTAGAGTTTAACATGTAGTTGGGGCACTGTACCCTTGGCTTGAAGAAGGCTGAAATTCAGAGTCACAGTTTTAAAGTCAGCCTGGGCAAAAACTTCTAAGATACTCTGTCTCCAAAATAACCAGCAAGAAACTGGGCTGGAGGTATGGCTCAGTGGTAGAGCATTAGGCTAAGCAAGTACAAAGCCCTTGAATTCAAATCCCAGAACTAGAAAAAAAAATTAATAGGCTGGGAATGCAGCTGAGTGGTAGAGTGCTTGCCTCGTATACATGCAGCCCTGGATTCCATTCCTCAGCACCACATACACAGAAAAAGCCGGAAGTGGCACTGTGGCTCGACTGGCAGAGTGCTAGCCTTGAGGTAAAAGCAGCACAGGGACCGTGCCCGGGCCCTGAGTTCAAGCCCCAGGACTGGCAAAAAAAAAAAATTAACAGTAATGGTATTCCACATGATCTATGGACACTTTCAACATTTCCAGTTTTTGAAACTTGATAAGTGAAATGAAGTCAGTTTTAACATAAATATAGTCACTTTGGATATCCCTGTCACATTTATAACTCAAGCACATCTACATTTGTAGCTGCTTTTTTTTGAGTCATTCTAGTCCAAATTTTTAGTGTCCTTGTGAGTTGACTAGTGAGTTTCTTGCAAAAGACTTTTAGGTGGATTTGTGTTCAAATCCCAGCTCCATCATTTCTTACCTTAAAAGCTGTCCAGGGAATGTGCCTTCTCCGTGATTCAGATTTTCCTCCATAAATGTACTTCCTACCTCATGGTTGTCAAAGCACAGATTCTCAAGCCGTTAAAAACATAACTCTCCTATGAGCACACAAGTTAGATTTCAGTTAATGCGTTCAGCATGGTACAGCAAGTTGAAGAGAACCTGGAGAACTGGAATCTCAGTCATCAGCGGGAAAGCTTTGATGACATGAGATCGCTATGTGAGATTTACATCTGGTATCCTACAGGGAAACAAAACTATAACCTGAGAAGAAAGCAAAAAAGCCAATCACCGTGCCTTATTTCTTTCCTACAAATCAACCCTATAGTTTTACATCTTCCTTAATCTGGTTGGTGTTGAGCTACTGGTTAAACAAAAAGCTAACTTTCCCAATAGTACGCTGATCTTTGTAAACAGGCTTGGTGGACAAGAAACTAGCCTATTTATTGTAGATCACAATCTTTCTTTGGCTTTAATTTCCAAGCCTGGGACATATTTTCCCCCCTGTAAATGGATCCAAATGAGTTATGTATAAAATAGCCTAATCTAGTATTTTAACCATAGAAAAATGTTTCTACCTATTTCCTTTGCCTCTCCCTAGAAGCCCGCCCTTAAAGAAAAGTTATTTTCTAGTGTGTAACTTGTCATCAATTTTACTTGCTTTTTGTAATATTCTTTGAGAAAAAGTTAGAAAATTTTCAGTAAATGTTTTGGCACTACTGGTGTTTGATGTTTTATCTCTTCTCTATTGGGGATACATTGGGACAACTTTCTGTTACACTGATCTATGATTTCTTTTCTTCATACTGGAGGAAAATGTACGTCATTCTTAGGGTCACAGTCAAGCATGAAATGAACCAGTTGGAGCTATAATGGATGGGAAAGATTAGAAATGGTCCAATTTTGCAAATTCGGTTCCAATTAAACAAGGCTATTTATCACAGATAATGTGCTTCTCTCACAATCACTCATACTATCAGTTTTCTTTGGTCCCATGAGACCCAAATAAGCTCACAGGCCCAGAGAGAGATCATTCAATTCCAACTGCCAGGGATTACTTTGAACCTGAAGATGCACAGTCTAAGGGGGTGGGTGGGGATGGAGAGACACTGGAGAATAAAATTGAATTTCATAAAATGGCATTGATTTTGGGGGAAAAAAAAAACCTCTCCCCTTTCCCCACTAGATTTAGGACTATGAACAATCATAATCAACCGCAAATTGTATTCCTAGGCGGCTCCCTTCATCTGCCTACAGATATACATAGCTATGAAGGCAAGAGAAGAGAGTGGGGGAAGGGGAGGGAGGGGAAAGAGGAGGGGAGGGGGGAGAAGAGGAGAATGAGGAGGGAGGGAAGAGGGGACTGGAGAGGTGATGGGTGGGGAGAACAGGAGAGGGGAAGGGAATTGGGAGTTGAGAGGGGATTGGAGGGAGGAGGGGAAAGGAAGGGTTGGGGTAGATGGGGGAGGGGAGAATGGAGGTGAGGGAGGCAGGGAAAGGAATGAGAGTGGGTGGGAAGTGGGAAAAGAATGGGGAGGGGAGGGGAGGGGAGGGGAGAGGAAGGGAGGAGGGGGAAAGGGGGAGGAGCAAAGGGGGAACAGGAAGGTCATGGAGGGGAGGGGAGAGGGAAGATTGGAGGAGAGAGGCAGGGAGAGGAGAGAGTCTCGTGTTTAAGCAGACATTCCACTACCTGAGCCAAGCCCCTGGGGCCCTGTTTGTTTTAGTGACTTCAGAGAGGGTCTTAGGTTTTTGCCCTGGATGCTCTCTTTGAGGCCAGGTCCTGAGCCCGTCTGGTCTGTGATACTCTTTCTATGGTGCTCTCTGAGCTCCTCACAGAAGACCATGGTGGCACTTCAGCAGCATCCGGTGAACAGACTCTGTTTCCTGCTAACAATTCACCACAGCATTTTCACGTCACCGTCTTCACCACTGCTTTAAACCTCAACAGCAGAGGGACACTCATGCTCAGTAAGAAAAGGGATGTGTTAAGATCCTTCCTACCTTGTCCCTGGGCCTGGAGGAGGCTGTGGGCCCGCAGCTCCTGCAGAATTTAAGCAGAAACAACAGAGCTGGAGCCGTGGTCTTCAAAACCACAGGCCACTGTGCAGACTGTGCGCTTACTCTGAGTTCTTGTCTCTCAACAGCCCTGTGAAGCGATCGACACACCCGTGTTGAGCCCGGTGTTAGGAAGGGAATGTTGGGGCAGGGAGGGTGATTTGCTAGTATCGCAGGGAAGATCTGACACCAAATCTAGAGATTCTAAGCCCCACTCCTCCATCTATACCATGCTCTCCCCACACACCTTGTTTCCCCAGCAGTCTGTCTACAAAAATCCTCAAGCCTGCAGGCTTAGGGAAGAAGGGGGAATAAATGGAGAAATGTTTTGAAATGCATGTTTTGAGTGTTCTCTTTCCCTCTCAGAACACATAAAAAATGTCTTCCCTTCCTGGCCTTCACCATCCCTGAAGTTATATTTAACCACTAGAAAAACCTACATACCAAAAAGGCTATACTTACGGTTGTATAGGAATAAAGTGCATCATTCTGTGCTGCAGTAAACAAAATGCCTAGAGATTGCTAGAATCTAATAATCCATTATGATTCAGAAACATTATTTTACCTGGTTTTTTTTTTAAGCAAATGGTTTAGTGGTGGAAGAATCCAGTCTGATGATGGCTTACAGACCCCATGATGGGATTTTGTGGGTCAGGGGTCAGATAACCACGGCAGGGGAGGGGGAGGGGGGCGCTACCATTTTCCAATTTTTATATTAACATCTGGTATTAGCTGTCTGCTGTTTGCTCTACTGCGTCACATTTCATTCCTCGGTGAGAAATCATAAACTTTTGCAATTCTCCAGCCTGAGCCTTTTGCTGAGCTTCCTGGAAGCCAGAATGAAATGACCCATGGATTTCAAAATGCTCATTGCACAAGATTTGGAGGGCCTTGCTGGGCCAATCTGTAGGTCTGGAGCTACAACCTTAACCAAGAAATGGGCCCTATCTGTCCTTGAATTTCAAAACTTCCTGGCATATCTATTCCTGTAACTGCTGCAGAATGCAAATCAGCACACGTAAATGTCCAGAGGTCAAAAAAAAAAAAGATAACTAGTTGGCTAGAACTCTCTGGCTCTCCTCAATATGGTTTCCCGTAGGACAAGTTTAAATTTTTAATAAGTTGCAGCCCTGGGCCTATACAAAAATAAACCCGTACTGAAGGAGGATGCGGGGAACGGTGATGGTTACCTTGGAAACGAAGAAATGATCCGTCTACTTTTCCTACCTCTTGTCACAAATGTTTCTCCGCTCCCTGCGTGATGGCCGAACACCCTCAGGAAAGAGTTTGAATAGAATCTTGCAACTTCCTTATAACTATGACACTTGCATCACGTGACCAATGGAAAAGAAGACATGCATCTGGAATCATGATGAAGGGATTGGGGGATAGGGACAAACAGATTAGACATCAATTTGAGAGGAACATTAGTGAACATGAATGAAAATGGAGATAAGTCACTAATGACACTGATCAAGCCTCACCGCATGGCAATATTCAGAGCGCCTTCTGAGGCAAATATGAGATAGCATGTACTTTTCTTTATGAGATACCTACTTAGTCCAAACTAGATAAAAACAATGAGTTTTAAAAGCACGTAACCAGGGGGGAGGATGGGAAGGGATGGGAAGGGGAAACAAAGGAGGAGGCTACAATGCTTGATAAGAAATGTACTCATTATCTTGCCCATGTAATTGTAACCCCTCTGTACAGTATTTTCACAATAAAAAAATAAAAATACATAAAAATAAATAAATAAAAGCACGTAACCTATAAGATACTGCTTGGCAGGTCAAAATATTTTCTCGGTATTACTTTGCCATCTTAGCTAATAATTTGCTTCCTGAAGTAACAAACGACGGATGCTATTTGACTTGAATGTTTTATGTTTTACAAACAAAAAAAAATGTTTGTAAAGAATTGTGATTGGGAGTTTGGTGGCTTAGTCAAGTGTGGGGTGGTAGGGAAATACTTTAAAAAAAATAGTGGGACTGGGACTTAAACTAACGTGGCACTGTTGCAGTCACAGGATTCCAGTCACTATTTTACACTAGTTAGGCAGGTGTTCTACCAATTGAGCCATGACTCAAGTTCTTGCCTATGCCTTCTCTGATGCTGTATTCCTCCTATTTATGCCTACTGTGTAGCGGAGGTTACAGGTGCATAACAGCAAACCTAGTTTATTGACTGAGATGAGGGTCTCAGGTTCAGGGCCTGGGATAGTCTTGAACCACATTTCTCCTGAGGTCTGCCTCCTGAGTAACAGATTACCAGGTCTGAGCCATCCTTCCTGGCCAGGACATACTTTTTTGATTGAATTTATACTTCCATTTATTTTTTTTTCTCCTCTTCTTCTTCCTCCTCCTCCATCTTTTCCTCCTCCTCCTCTCTCTTGCCTTTGAAGAAGTTCTAGTTTAACTTCTCTCCCCTGTGCACAGTGTATACCATGTTCATGGAATCTGAGATGCCATCCGTTAAGATGCACACGAATGTACACATTACTCCAAAATAAAAAAAATATATTACCACTTAGAGTTGTAAAGCCATCGTTGGATATAAGATTAATTCCCAACTTCAGAGATGTTAAAATATGAAATATGAAATGCTTGGCATTGGATCACAGAAGTTGTTTTTAAAAAAAAATACCTGATGAAAAAAAGACTGGACAGCAACTACTCTTCACAGGTATTTGAACAGAGCGGAAAACACGCTCTCTCGACAAAGCATGCTGGAGGGGTCGTGACTTAAGAAGCACGCAGGGCCCCGCTACACAGGCCCCTCTCCTGCACACAGGTCTTCCCTGGCAGCCCACAGAGAGCATCCACGGGCAGCACACAGCCAGTGTTCACACAACATCACCTCTTTCTCAGAGCCCAGCCTATACAGTCCCTGAGACTGATTCTGGTAAAAAAATAACCTAATCGATGACTTCTATTTAAGAATGAACAAGTTCCTCCTAGATTGATTCACTTTTCAGCCTCACCCAGGAAGAAGGCAGGGGAGTATGACCAGCGAGAGCCTGTGCTGGCGTCATAGGCCTTGGCTTGACCCCCTGAGGACAAGTTTCTTTAAGTTTCCCTTCAGAGCTGGCTGAAACAGCCACCCTACCTAGCAGGGATGGTTCCTGTGAGGATCAGATGAGATAATGTTGGTTGCAAAACACTTGCCATATGCCTGGCTCACAGGGAACGCTAAATAAATACAAGCTGTGGTTACCAGAAGAGTAACCACAGCTTTGTATTCCAGAGGCTGAATTTCACTTGTCCTGGGGGTGGGGTGGAATTCTGGCTCAAGGAAGCTAGATAGAGCTGGATTGTTGGAGAGGAGAATGGACAGGAGCCCAGGTGATGGAATGCTGAAGCTCTAGGTTTCTCAAACTTGAGGATTGAAAAGGAGGGGTACTCTACTGATTGAGAGATCTTAATCCCACTCGGTGATAACAAAGATGATAACAAAACGGGACAGGACATCTGAATGTTTTGAGTGAGACCAGAAAGTACCATGAACTTCAGAGCGATGGCTCCTGTCTCTAATAACCTTAGCCTCTGGCCAGCAGAGAGCAGGAAGGGCCAAGAGACTGATATAGAAAACCGGCATCAATAGTGGCCACATAGGGGCCTTGAGAAGAACAGCTTCTATCAGGGACTAAGAACCAAGCCCTCCCCAGTTACTAGAATCCAAGGAATTGCAGGGCGGGGTGTCCACAGATGCAGGAGCAGTCTTGAGTTGTCTTGGGAAGGCAGAAGCATGCAGCCCTTCTTTCAGCTTGGTTCTGTGGGAGACAGCCCACATCCACTTAGTTCTTTGACAGTCTAACATCCATTTGTTCTAATGAGTGCTAATGAACGCGGTGTCACTCTAGTCCAAACTTCCATGGGGGCTCTTGTGCACTCCACCCTCTATTCCCCAACCCTTGCCTCTAAAACTCTTCCTCCTTTTCACCCTCTCCTATTGGTCCTTAATTCATTGGTCCAAGAGGCTGAACCCAAGGGTGTTTTATCTAAGATCCCCAACTGTTACTCTAGGCTGGCTAGCCATTCTTCCCAACTCCCATTTATCACGTTTTTGGGCTTTCTACTTGGCTTTCTGGTAAGTGGCCTGGGACTTTTTTCTAAAATGGCATCCTAGATCGACCCAAAGCATTCCGTGGGCTTGTTTCTGGGGGAGGTCTCACCACAGGAGGAGGAAGAGAAAGAACAGACAGAGTACCTTTTCCTCGTCCATATCCTTACCCTGGTGGCTCCAAGCTGTGTTTCTTTGAATGCAGCCCTGAGATGGGGTCTCAAGGTGGCTGGTTGGTCTTGAGCATCTTTTTTCGCTCCAGTCTGCAATCTTCTCACCACCGACCACTGCCTTCCCCAACCAAAATGAGTCTTCTAAGTCCGCCTCAGTTGTCTCTTCCAGGTGCGACTCCTGCATTCTGACAGGGCCCATATACTTCCTGACTTTCTACAGGAATTGCCTTTGGAAGGACCCTACAAATGGCTCAGACGTTTCCTGTGGGCCTGTACTCCTAAGCTCAAGGCAGCGGGCACCTGACTGGATAGCTGCATTGCTGGGAAGTGCCCCTTTCCTGGGCCTGAGATCTGCTTTCCCACAATCACCATTACCTGCTTCTGCCCTTGAAGAAGAAACGGAATGCATCTCTCTCACCTAATAGATTTTCAAATATCTGATGGAAGTTCTTTTATCCTTTGCCATCATCTCTTCTTTAAGTTAAATAGCATCTGTTATTGATGCTCGGTCTACAGTCTTCAAAGTAGTCTGTAGTCACCAGGGATGGTGCTGCTCACCTATCATCTGAGCTACTTGGATCCCAGTTTGAGGCTGACCTGGACCAAAGCATGAAAAAAAGGGGAAAAAAACAAAAGGGCTGGGAGTGTGGCTCAAGTGGTAGAGTACTTGGCAAGCAAGTGTGAGTTCAATTCCTACTACTACCAGAAAAAAGAAACTCAGAAAAATAAAGCAGTCTGTAGTCTAGTAGTCTATGTGAGTTCCTGATGTCAACGATGTTTTCATTTACCTTAGGAATTCTGTGTGTATCTGGGAAGGAGTATATGAAGGCAGACAAAGTAAGGGAAAGTGGAAACTGAGGCGAAAAGCATTTCCAAATCCTGGCAATACTCATCTCCAAAGAGTCAAAGCGTTTCTCTAACACTTGGTTTAGGGTAGGAGAGTCCACAGTGTGCTTGGCATAAATGTTGATGAACAAAAGCCAGCAACCAAACAAGACTTTCTCCCATGTTAACAGGAGGGACTCGAGGAACTGTGGGAAGTTGAAAAAGGGAAATCATTGGAAGAAAGCCACATGGATGGGCTGAGTTGTAGGAAAGAAGAAAAGAATCTACACTATACCTCCAGGTCAAGACGGCAGGACATGGCCATCACAAAGACCATTCATCATCTCTGGAACGGTGTAGTAGACACTCATAGTCTCCAACTCCACTTCCTCATGTGGAAAATAGAGATGGTAAGGTGGCTGGCTTGTCGTGAACGTACCCTTCTGCATCTACAACGAATAGAGATTGTTGTACATTACCTGAAGGGTTCTGAGCAGTTCTAAGTACAGCATGCTTAAGCAAGCCTCACATGCATTGTCTCACTCAGGTCTAACCACAACCCAGAGAGGTGGGTAGCATTATTTCCCCCCTTTTTCAAGTGAGATAGACAAAAATCAGCTCGTTCAAAGATTACAGTGGAGGAGTTGGGCAGAAAACCTGGAAGCCTGTTTCTCTGGAGCCTGTACTCTTCACTCCGTACCATCTTCTCATGGATGCTTTGGGTTTGCACTCAGGCTTCATAGGTCCTGGTGACTTGGTTTTGGTCACAAATGTACACACTTCCCATTGGGGCTCTGCTTTTTATCTGATTCCCTGGCACACTGAACAGCCTTCTGTACATCTGAGCTTATTCTTCCTTTCATGTTTTTCCATTTCCCCATTGGTGAGACAGTATCAAGGGAAAAAGTTAAGTATTTTTTAAACGGTAGTATTTAATCTTGAGACAACTCTAGGTGTAGCTGTCCATTGTGAACAAGGCTTTGGGGTTTTCCAGACCCATATTCTGGAATCAATCCCAATCAATTCTAGTATTAAAGTTGATAATCTGTACATGACTTTAAAAATTCCTCAGCATTTATACTACAGCAGTTCATTATCTGTGGCTTTGCTTTCTGTGTCCTGGTTACTCAGGGCCAACCATGGCCCCAAATATTAATGGAATTTGCCAAAAAGAATCAATTCCTAAGTTTGTCCTTTGTCTAGGTGTTGGTACTATATGTGGTTTCAAGTCTTCACTGGGGTTGTTGGAACTCATGCCCCAATGGCCAGAATGAATTTATATAGATAGATATAGATAGATAGATAGATAGAGAGAGAGAGAGAGAGAGAGAGAGAGAAAGAGGGAGGGAGGGAGGGAGGGAGGGAGGGAGAGGGAGAGAGAATATATATTGAATATATATATTCATTCATATATATAGCACTAGATTAATCTTAGCCAGAAATAGATAATCCATATCTTTTAGCTAGGCACAGGGGCTCTGAAGGGTTGAAATACTTGACCACTTTTAGCTATTGGTTTGCAGCTTTTGGTAGAGCATTTGCAGATAAACTTGCTACTTTCAATCTCTCTTAACCTGCTAGATTTTTTTGTCTTTATTTGGTAACAGGAGGTTTAAACAGATGCATCCATTAAAACCTCTATGATTAGAAAGTTGATTTCCATCCTTCAGGCCCTTTCGTATCATGTAGAGAACTGCCAAGAATAATATGCTTTTGTTATTTCAAGGAAATAGTCTCACGGCCCAGGATGTTGCAAAATATTTGCTATAGGATTTCCTTTCAGTCTTCCATTGTGTTCTGGATGGCCACCATTTTTTGGAGCTGACTGCTGCTTTTTACTGGTCTTATTTCTCTTTACAAACAAATCAAAAGCTAGGGAACCATTAAGCAAAACCATAGACACTTCTACGTCCTTTTGGTCTATGACTCCCTGAGGCTCATTTGAATAAGGACTGTTCCTCCAATGCCAGACCTCTGTGTCCTTGTCACTGGACTGGATTACACGTTAAGGTATAGCCCCTAGTCGCAATGAAGTGACTGTTTCCATCTTTGCTCCTACCTCCTACCACCCCATGTCTACCTTTGTAACCACACTTGTTACTATTGTGCTGGTTATAGATTTACAAGCTCATCTGCTTATAAAGACAGGGAAGTCCAATAGGAAAGGATCCACGTTTCATTTATCTTTGTGTTTCCAGTATATTACACAGCAGTGCCTTGCAGATAATTTATTGTCACTGTACTTGTTAAATGAATGAATGGTCATGATTCAGACTTACTGTTGAAATAAAAGTTCTGTTCTGTACAAAGCACTGATGTGTTCATTTTGGCAACTTATCCTTGGAAAACCCAGATACCATTTGAGCAATGATGCTTGGATATTGTGTGCTGACCACATCCTGGGAATCAATTCTATAGTTTCATTGCTTTAATCATTCTTCTGGGTCGATATCCAGTATGGGAGGGAAACCCCACAGGAGTTATTTAGCCCTTAAAAAATACTTCATCCACTCAACCATATGCACACAAGATCTATTTCCAATATGCTGCAGTCTTCAGGGATTTGGGCAGTTGTTTCCTTTCTGACTAATAAAGTATTTTTCCTTGGACAGGACTTTTATACTTAAGTTTTCCCCAGCCTTGGTTAAATGTACTTCTTTATATTTTATCATCGCTTGTTCTATCCGTTCATGATGTAAGCTGCTCTGACTCCTTTGGAAAATGAGGTAGGATATGACTAAATAAACAAAAAAAAGCAGTTCGATGGCATAGGCAGATGCCTGGGATGGAAACTGAGCAGAGGGGGGTCTACCCCTTCTGTACCCCTTCCATGGGGGCCATGGGGCCCCGCCAGAGTCATGAATAGGTCACAGCAATCTCTACTGCTTCTGCTGCAGTGAGCTGGTGTAGACAGATAGCTGAGGTTCATGCCTTTAAAAACAATGAGTGAAGAGGACTTTTATCCTCCTTTTTCCAAATCAGTCACTTGGATATCTCACGAAAAAGAACCTGCAGTTAAGCCTCCTCAGTATATCTTTCCAACCCAAAGAACTGCTGAGGTTTTGTTCTCTAAGTCCTTAGAGCTCAGATGCTTCATTAGGATATCCTTACTACTTCTTGATTTTTTAAAAAAAATCAATGAATAAAGCAGCAGCAGCTCGCATGTGTGGTTATCAGCAGGGCATTTAGGAGCACCATCAAAAGTCATCTAGATGCTCTTAAGAGTACTGGGTCAGTGAAGAGCAGGGGCTGGTACGTGGCTTATGTGAACAGTGGAAATGGCTGTGTACTTGACATCCAAATACCTGGATTCCTGGCTAGGGGAATGAGATTTTTAAGCATTTTACTTCATTTTTTCCTCAGACTTCATTCTGTGACTTGCCGAAGAGAGCAGAGAGTGTGAGGCTGTAGTAAGGATTAAATAAGAGGATGGACATTAAAAAAAAAAAGTTTTCAGTTGGGTGCCAGTGGCTTACTCTTCTAGGTCCTCATGAGGTTGAGATCTGAGGATCACAGATCAAAGCCAGCGCAAGGTAGGAAAGTTGGTGAGACTCTTATCTCCAATTTACTACCAAAAGGCCAGAAGTGGAGCTGTGGCTCAAGAGTTATAGTGCTAGCCTTGAGTAGATAAAGCTCAGAGACAGTGCTCAGGCTCTGAGATCAAGCTCCAAGACTGGCACACGCACGAAGTTTACACTGCCCAACAGTTATCGGAACTATTATTTATTAAACATTAAATAAGCAAGGAATTTCGAGGACCTGCTGACCTACATTAGTAGGTCCTTATCAGCTGTCTATTTTGAGGCAAGACTTGACACCCATTGAGTTTCCGTTTTCTAATCCTAATCTAGACAATGGATATGTTAGCATCAGTACTGTAGAACTCCTGAGAAAGTTGGTGGAAATTCAGGGGGAAAACAAAGCAGAGTGGCTGGCATGTGGTATGACCTGCACAAGAGGAAGCTTTCATTTCATTATTCCTATGGCGTAACAAGAGAAATAGCATATCATTGTGCTACAATTTGTGGGCCTGGCAGCAGTTCAGGGAGAAAAGGTACATGAGCCAGCCAAATGTAGAATCCAATTAACTGAGGCCTTTTGGAAGATGAGTGATGGGAGATAGGCCTGGAAAGGTAAGCAAGCGCTGCTTAGAGGCAGAAGAACACTGTTTTAATCCAGGTTAGTTCTCTGTAGATTGGATAATGGGGTCAGGGCCACAGTTTCATTCTAACACTAGAGTTAACTACATATTGTCTGCTTCCTCATGGCCTCCTAGAAGGAAGGAAATGTGTTCTTTCCAGCCTTTTCATCCTTTACGTAAGTAGTGGCTCTTAACTCCATGAATAGTAGGTGGAATATTAGCTCTTGAGACTCTCTGTGCTATGGTCTCATACCTCTCAGATCTGAAACCTGGGTGACAGGAATTTTTGAAACACACCTGGAGTTCATACAGGAATCCAGGATGAGAACTACTGCTGTAAAGAAAGCATCAACCACCTGTGGGTAGACATGAGTTTAATTGGTGGGATGGATGTGTAGAATGGAATAGTCCAGAAAAATACAGTGGATTGGACTGACTTGGGCTCCATGCCCTCATCTATAATATAGGCATGGTTGCACTTTCACGTCTCTTCAAACCCCGAGGGTCTAGAATCTAGCCAAGCAGACCCTGCCCCACACACTGGTCTGAAAAGCCAAGCTGATGGGTGTTCTTCTTCCTTTCCAATACATGTCTACCCTCCCCGTGACAGTCTATCCAGATGGGCAACAGACGAGTACACAGAGGACATTTGAAAACAGTTTGCCACCCCAACTTCTCTGCAACGTCATGACATCATCAATCTGTATTTGTTTGAGCTCTAAAGAAGGAAGCGCGCCCGTGTTATTGGAAACACCTTGTGGGAGGAAGCAATGGACTCTTCCTGAAGTCTGGCACTTGAGAGAAGTGCTGCTGGTTACACCCCACCTGTCCCCCAGAGCTGAGCAGACAAGGTTCCATATGTAAACCTGTGAGTGGTTCCTATAGACACAGCACGGATTGAGTTCTGGTTGCTGTTTCAGGCCAAGGTAACTCAAACCACATGCCTGGAGAGGAATCAAGGAAAATGTGGTTCCCCAGTTGGGAAGTGGCACCTTCTCATCTTAGTCACAGATTAAGGATATATAACAGGCATTGGCCAAACCCATAAAGTAATAGCAAATACTAGTCCTTAAAAATCACTGTGCACGGGCTGGGAATGTGGCTTAGTGGGTAGAGTGCTTGCCTAGCATGCATGAAGCCCTGGGTTCCATTCCTCAGTACCACGTACACAGAAAAAGCTGGAAGTAGAACTATGGCTCAAGTGTTAGCGTGCTAGCCTTGAACAAAAGAAGCTCAGGGACAGTGCCCAGGCCCTGAGTTCAAGCCCCAGGACTGGGGGCGGGGGGAAAGGAAAACAAAAACCACTGTGCACTTGAACTAGGTTAACTGGTGGTCCTTAAGAACCATTTGTTCTTTTTCATTCATTCATTCATTTAAGTACTTGTACAAAGGAGTTGCAATTTAACAAAGCAGTTTATGAATCCAATGCATCTTGATCAATGCATCTTTCCACATTCTCACCCTCCTCCCAACCCATCTTTCCCCTTGCTTTTCTCAATTTTGTAGGATATACCTTGAATTCTTTTCTTTTTGCGGGTGGTGGGGGGGTCTGGTCATGGGGCCTGAACTCTGGGGCCTGCGCGCTGTCCCTCAGCTCTTCAGCTCAAGGCTAGCACTCTACCACTTCAGCCACAGCTCTATTTCAGGCTTTTCCTGCCTATGTGGTACTGAGGAATGGAACCCAGGGCCTCATGTGTTCAAGACAAGCACTCTACCACTGAGCCACCTTCCCAGCTCCATAAGAATGATATATTCTTAATAAACCATTGAGGAATGGAAATTAGAAGCCAGTATCCACATGGGGAATTTCATTTGGCATCATGTTTCTCAGGCTAAGCTTAGGCCCAGCAGGTACAGCACAGACAGTTCATGTGCTATGGCACCCAAGCTCTTTTCCTAGACTCATAAGTGAGCCTCAAAGAGACAACAAATATTATAACCAGGGTCCACATTAGTTTGATGTTTGTAAGTTTTGAGTAAGGGATATTAACCAGTAGGCAGCTGATAGCAACCACCACTCTGAGACAAGGGCATACTGCAAGGGACCCACTAGAATTCTCTAAAAAAGAAAAAATAGCCTCTGGTAATGATACCTCCACCTTCCTAGAGACTTGTCAACATTTTTTTATTACGTACTTCCGATTGAGTTTTGGCTCGATTGACAAATAGGATTATAATCAAACCAAAAGTCTTCTGCATAGGAAATAGTCACTAGATGACAAGACAGCCAACAGGATGGGAGAAAAATCTTTGCTAGCTACATATCTGACAAGGGATTAATAGCCAAAATATATAGGGAGGCTGAAAAACTAAATTTTCCCCCCCCCAAATCAATAACTCAATTAATAAGTGGGCAAATGAGCTGAACAATTTTGAAAGAAGAAATACAAATGATCCATAAGAACATGATAAAATGTTCAACCCCCAAAGGGAAGTGAAAATCAAAATGACAGCGAAATTTCACTGCACTCCAGTCAGAATGGCCATCACCAAGAAGATAAATAACAAATGATGGAAAGGATGTGGGGAAAGAAACCCATTGCTGATGGAAATGCAAACGAGTGTAACCACTATGGAAATCATCATGGAGATTCCTCAAAAAACTAAAAATAGAATCGCTATACAATCCGGTGATACAATGCTTGGACTTATATCTGAAAGAGTCTAAGTCAAGAAAGTTACAATAGAGGTATTTGCACACCCATGTTCACTACTGCACTAATCGAGACAGTATGGAAACATCCCAGATCCTTACAACTGATGAATGGATTAAAAATATGTGATTTATATACACCCTGGCGTGTTACTTGGCCCTAAAGAATGAAATTATGTTGTTTGCAGGGAAATAGATGGAACTGGACCTTGTTAAGTAAGGATAAAGGTCTTAAGTTTTCTCTCATAGGTGGGCATTAGGCATAAACAAATACAAAAACAAAACAAAGTATATATGTGTTCTGTATATACATATACACAGCATGTTTGTAATTGTGGGACTCTTCAACCAGCATAGAAGATGGGGGAGATAAAAAAAAATGTTAGAGGATGAATAATACAAGGATACACTGTATTCGTGAAAGCAGATGGCATAACAGAACTCAAGGAAAGCTGTTGTATAATAAGGGGTAAGGGAGACGGGGAAAGGGAAAGCAAACCAAGGGATCGATCTAACTACTGTTCATGTATGTGTAAAATGTCAGTTGAAACTCCTTTGAATAATTAACATACACTTCAACCTCAGTAACTGGATGTAAAACAGGTCCTGTCCAAGGTTGTGGGTACTAGCGGGAGGGGACTGGTTGAACTGAGGGGGTGAATCTGATCAAGGTGCATTTGTGGGCACATATGGACGTAATAAAATGAAACTCCCTGGCATAATTAGTTGAGGCTAGTAACAAATGTGGAGCAAAAGCTCCTGACATACTGGTTGGCACTCATTACAGCTATTAGCACAATGGCTGGCAAACCACACATGCCCAGAGACAGCTGGCTTATTATGACCACCAGGGCTGTTATCTGCTTCGCTGGGGGGAAAGATGTCCTCCTAAATCTCGCCTTTCCTCCCTCTTGAGCTCCTTCCTGGTATGATTCTGACATTGGTCCCTCAAGGTGTCATCCTGTCCCTGAGGGAGGAGAAAGATGGGCAGTGGACATGAACAGCAAAGACGTCAGGCTAACAGCCTAGGCCTCGTGTGAGAGCCCTGGCTGAGAGTCATCTGACCTTTCCGTGAACAAGAGAAACCATAACAGCCTTCACTTTCCCTGGACTCTCTCTGAGTCATTCTAAGTCATACCCCCTTGGGTTCCAGCCCGTAGAGAAAGATGTTTCTTTGTAAACTAAGGATGCATGGCCACGGTCACGGGCTGTGTGCTCAGACCAGAGTGCTCCAATGGGGTTGCCTGGCCCAGAGGAGGTGAGGAGACCGGTATCCAGGGGCCTTTAAGTCTCTCTGGCCATCACTGAAGAGGCTAAGTGTCCATCTCCAAGACAAATGTCTTCGGAGGTCAGAAGGGGAGGCAGCTAAAGGGTCTCGAGTTGCCGCTATGCCTGACTGCTTTTCTCTAAAATTAGTCCATCCTTATTACTACAGACAGATGACCTCAAAGCCCCTTTCAGTTATTATCAAACTATTATCAGACGGCCTGCCATGTATCAGGCAGAGTGCTAAGCAATATCCTCCAAGATGGTCTCATGAAATCCTAAGTATATCTTGAGTGTGGAAAGTAGCTGGGTTCAAAGCGTTCAAGGCTTCATGGGGGAAATGACCTTGGGGGTAGAGCTGTCGGTCCCCCACCAGAGTTAAAATTCTACCTCTGTGGCTTTCTCTGATCTTGGAGAACTTGTCTTGCCTTTCCTAGGCCTTCGTTCTTCTATCTATAAAATGGGGTCAGTGGTGGCTTCTTTATGCTTTCTGTGTGTGCGCTGAATAATCCATGTGGAGGAATGCACCAGGGACACAATGAACTTTCAGTGACCATTGTGTTAGTGGAAGTCTAAATATGTCTGCAAGTGCTTTGTAGAAAAAACATCCAAGGTTATAGCATATTTGGAATTTAGTATTCAAGTTTTCACTTCACAGGTGGTCACAACTAAGCCTGGCTTTCAATATTTAAACCATTAAGTGCTCAGGGTTTCCCAAGACCCGCTGTCCTGAGGATTCACCTGAATTCTGGAAGGGGATTCTTGAGCACATTATGGTACAGTTAATGAGTAGAGTTTTGACTGGGGCTATGTATGCTGCCTCTCCTGCTTACGCATCTAGTGTTACAAAAAGTCTTCTGGGGCCATGATCACAGTTTGACTGAATCCCAAAGTTAGGGAGAAGAGGAGGGGAAAAAAAAATCACAGCTCTTAGTCACCTTGACTTCTCAAGGTCACTATCTATGATGTTTTCAGTCAAAAGCTCTTACACCCCTGGGGAGGACATGTACTGTCCTCCAATTGCTCATCAAGCATCCTTTAATGCCAACGTGTACCAGACACATGGGTCACATGTGTTTGCCAGCCTTCAGCATTTCCATGTAAAATGAACAAAATGGCAGTAACATCCCAAGGAGAGGGGTGGCTCTGAGCTGTTCAGCACACAGTACCGTGCCAGTATCCTGGCTTCCGTTTCCCCTGCCATCTTCCACCATTGTCATGGGACTTTGTCTCTACTGCTGATTTTTCTTTTTCTTTTGTCAGTCATTGGGCTTGAACTCTGGGCCTGGGTGCTGTCCCTGAGCTCTTCAGCTCAAGGTGAGCACCCTACCATTTGAGCCACTTCTGGTTTTCTGGTGGTTAATTGAAAGTAAGAGTTTCATGGATTTCAACTGTGATCCTCAGCTCTCAGCCTCCTGAGTAGCTAGGATTACAGGCATGAGCCACCAGCGCCCGGCATCCACTGCTGATTTTTAGTACTCTCTTCCTCCCTTTCCTCCTCTAGACTATGCCACAGATACTCTTTGAGAAGCCAAACAGAAGCTTAAAGGTGGTGAGTGGTGCCAAGAGCAAATGGGATCTACCCCGCACACATCTCTCATTTTCTCCCCATGGTTACTTTATTTTGAACTCTCTTATGTCACTTAGGGATTTGGTTTATTTTATAAGCATTCTATTGTGATTCAGAGACTGTTGGTTTTTTGTTTTATTTTTTTCCATGATGTGTCCCCAGCTAGAACACACTCCTTGTGGTCAGGGGGCATGTCTCTTCATTCTTTCATACTTCTGAGTTCTTGTAATGGTGTCCTCAAAACAAGTTGAAAAAAAAAACTCCCTAAAACAGGCCCAATGAATATTTAAGACCTGTCTGGCTGAAGTGCTACCAAGAGAATGTAGCTGGACTACAGGAAAAGTTGGGAGATCCATTATTCAGAGTTGGCCTAGAATCAGATAAGGTTTAGGTCAGGCCCTCGTCTACCTCCACTTAGCTCACAGATGCTCCTCCTAGCTCTTTATCCACAAGACCATAGGTTCCACTTTGCACACTCTTCCTCCTACCTGGAATGATCCTCTTCCCAGTTCACATTTGCCCAATGTAGGGCATCACTCTTGAAAGCAGTAACTACTTTCTCTCGGAGTGTCTCTCATCTCCCTCAGTAGGTAAACCCCTGCCTTTCTAATATTAGGGAATGAATCAGGGAGCCCAATACATTTGCTATGGAATAACCAGTGTCAGTACCAGCCTCCCTTCCTAGAGGGTAGGCACCATGACCCTTTTATAATTTAACCTTGGAAGTGACGCCTTATCATTTTTTTTTGTCATATTCTATTAGAAGCAATGCTCTAGATTCAGACCACATGCGAGTTGATGTGTGTTGCCCGGAGATGGAAATTACTGTTTGCTTATCACAGTCTCTGATGGTCCTCATTTAGAATCAGTAAGGACAAGATAATTTGGTTTGTATTTCATGGATGAGAATTGGGGGTTAATGCTGATTAGCAGTCATAAAAGGTTAAGGTTTACTTGGAGAAGGTGCTCTTGCTTTTGGACATTGTAGAAATACAAATGGATGGGAATCTGCTATGATAAAGTATGACTTCCTACTTGAGTGCTGGCTTAGAAACTCTCTCCCAGAAAGGGAGAGTCAGTCCTAAAGTGATGGAAACATTTGAGAGAGCAAAGGCAACATTTCAAGGACTTTCGTGCTCTCCTATAACTCAGAGATCTGGGAGAAGAATTTTGAACAAACTGTCTTTTGTTTCCAGCTATCATTAACTTTCTCCCATGCCCCAGTACTCATCAACTCCCCCACCAGCCTCTCCTGAAAGTCAAGAGATCATCCAGACATTGGGTGGTTCTCCCAAGTCAGGATTCCCATTGTAGTAAAGGACTTAGAAATCCTCCATTAGGCTACATTGAGTAGCTTGCAAAGAACAGACCTTTATTTCCCACAGTTATGGAACAAGGTACTAGAAGACTCAGTGCCTGGTGAGGACCTGCTTTCTTGTACATACACAGAGACTTCTCACTGTGCCTCACATGGTGGAAAGGAATGGCTAGCTCTTTAGGGTCTCTTTTTACAATGGTACCCCCCAATCCTACCACAAAGGTCCCTAATGCTATCATTCTTAGGAACTGAGATTTCAACATATGAATTCTGGGGATACACAGATCCCCCAGTGAACATGTGTTGGTTAGGAACAAAAGAATGCTGCCAAGAAGGGTCAACACGAATTAGGATCCCTTCAGACAACAGAGAGACCTTGGGGGAGGGGGAGGGAAGGAAGCACTATTGATTCGATGGCAAAGGAACTGTGAGTATAAATCTTTATCCTCTGACAATACTGTTGCCCCCCAGTTGTTATCAGAGCTGAATCTGGTTGGGATGAAATTGTGTGCATTGCAGCATGTGGGAGAGGACTGTAAAAGAACATCAAAGAAGGAATTCAGAAGAGAAAACTGCATTTCCTCCATTTGCCTGCCAACGGGATACATTGGCCCCATCCAAAGCCCACGGATTTGACTTCGGAAGAGAGGCCGGTGGATGGGAACGGGTATTCCAGCTTTGGTGATGAGCTGGTAGCCTGCAGGTTTTGAGAAGAAATGAAGTAAGACCAAATTCACAGTTCACTTCACAAATTGTGGAAGATAGGCAAGATCAAAGAGAAATAATCTGGCAGGGATGCCTCCTTGTTTTTGAACTTGAAATATTCCTTAAAAAGAAAAAAAAAAACCACCAAGGGATTGGAATGTAGAACTTGAACGCTGTTTCTACCACAGAGCAAGCTGATGGTTCTTTCTTGATGTAGAACATACCAAACACCTAGATTCTTCAGAAGCCCCTGGATTTCACTGAGACCTTGTGCCCTTCAATCTCCGTCCTACAACCCCTGAGGTTCTTAAGGATCAAAGTGTAGTGTGGGCAACGTGTGAGGAATTCTGGCAACTCTTTTTAGCTCTGTTTCTGTTTATGCTGAAATTCCAGGCAAATGATCTAACCACTCGCCCATTTAAGTGGTTTCTCACTCTGGAAAAGGAGAAAAATAACATCTGCCCTGCTCACCTCACAGAGTTACCAGGGGACATGAAATAGGTGATGTCATAGGTAATAGCTTCTTCATAAAACTATCTATGAGGAATGCTTTTTTCCTGTGGTCTTCACCTGTTTCTTAGCTGATCTATTTGTTTGTCCAAACATTTATTCATGTCACCTCACTTGCTTGGCTATCTACCCCTGTAACTTGCTTTTTTTTGGGGGAGGGGAGGACCTGAACTCTGGGCCTGGGCGCTGTTCCTGAGCTCTTCAGCTCAAGGCTAGTGCTCTACCACTTGAGCCACAGTGCCACTTCCAGTTTTCTAGTGGTTCATTGGAGATAACAGTCTCATGGATTTTCCTGCCTGGGCTGGCAACTGCAATCCTCAGATCTCAGCCTCCTGAGTAGCTAGGATTACAGGCGTGAGCCACCGGTGCTGGGCTTACAGTTGTTTTTATTCCTTCATTTCTTCAATTCACCCTTACTTTCTTGTTCTTAATCTTCCTTTACCCATTTAGCCTTTCGTCATTTTTACTTTTCAATTGCTTTTGCATCTGGCCTGATGTCCTGGTCAGTTTTTGCCTTCAATTCCCTTACTCAGTCTCGTTTTGAATGTGGTATCCCATCCTCAACTGGCTAGAGGTTGGTCTTGGTACTAGGAAGCATTGAAGAGCTCTGTCCCCAGCATCTCCATGATGTGTGATACGCTGGTTTCCTCATCTAGGAAAGGAGTATATTCACTGACAGGCAAGGATCAGTGACTTGATAATCCCCATCTTAACTATATTTGCTAAAAAAGCAAGTTTAGTAAATAAAAATGGTTAATGGCTCTAGAATGTTTATCCTCAGAACTATTTAATTCATAGTATTTTTTATAATTAAAAGCTATTGTAACTCTATAAATTATATATATATATAGAGAGAGAGAGAGAGGGGGAAGGTATGAGTTTAACTAAAAATTAGATTTTTTTTCTATTATGCCATGTTGCTTCTTAAAAGAAAAACATGATTTCTGAAGAAAAGCACGCCACAGATGTTTTTATTTCTTGCTAAGGAATATAAGAAGGGTCTAGGGACAATATTGGATCTCCATGGATAAGATGTAACATTACAACTATGACTTAATCATAATTTGAATTGGGTGTCTGGGGTTTATAAACCACGATCTACCAACTGCTTATAGTCTCTAGGTGGAATTTCTTAGCTTTCCCTAGGTGATAACTGTACAACAGAGAAATCCCTGAAGCCAGAGCTGGGATTCCAGCCTTGACTGAACTTTATTAGCTATAAAATGGGACTCATCAGACTGTTTTAAGGGTGAAATAAAATGATGTGCACAAAGCACCCACAGACATACATGTGACTATTACTGTTTCATTGGAAATCTCATGATTCCCTAAGTCTCTCCTGCCAAAGCGATCTCTTCTTAGCTCACTAAAAATAAGACAGACTTTAAACATCAGGCCTATGAAAGCAAAGATTCATTAAGATCCAGTGACTCCCATGGCTTCTTCACATCCATAGTCGGAATGTCCCTTACTCGCTAGGAGTCACTCAACGGCCATTGGGTCAAAAAGTGTAAAGGAGCAGAAAGAACAGTGGCAGAGTGTTGACAGTGGTTTTCTCCAAGGCCCCAAGTTCCAAACCTGTGTGATTATTCTGTTTCCTGTATTTAGTCCTCATCTTGGTTCTGTCATTAACCATGGGATGACCCTAAATCATCCCTTTCCTGACACCGTCTTGACCCAGACTCACCAAACAAGGGAGAAGGAAGTGCTAAAGTTACTAATTCAGTGTTCTTCATCGTCTTTCTCTTAGATCACCTCTAGCTGGGTCAGCTGAAAAGCCTGGGTTTTTTTGTTTTGTTTTGTTTTGTTTTTAAATGTCAAGAAAGAAGATGCAGGCCTGTAATAGCTTTCCGTCTAGCCAAGCAAACATTTGGGGTCCTTCTTCAACCTCTGAAGCATTACCTATGTCATTTTTTATGAATCAAAATTCTATGTTGCCTTGTCACTTTGGGGTGACTTACCCCCTTTATGATTAAGGAGATAGAAGTTGGGAGAGATCAAAGCAGGCTAAATCTCCTCCTCTGTCACTTCCAAGCCATGTCATCTGCAGAAAGTGAGTTGAGCTTTAGGAGACTTATGTCCAAAATTAACCAAACAAGAGGCAATTGCTATGAGAATGAAATGGGACCAGACCAAGGCAACAGTATGAGACCCACTGGGCTTTCTTGGGACTTTTCTTCCTAAACCTTTGCTGAGTTCCCCGGGTACATGAGAATCTGCTGACTCTCTCACACTGAGGTGGTAGAGAACCATTACCTGGGGGGGGGGGTGCAGGGTGGGGGCTCAGACTCTCCACATGAGGAAAGAGTTCACTTTCCCACACCACAGAGTGATTTATCACGGGGGCTGCTCTCCCAAGACTTGGAAAGCTGGCGGCAACCCTGCCAGAGACAGATGGGTGAGCTGGAGTCCAGTTGCTTGTCAACGATGTGCAGTGGACACATTTATAAGGCTTTCCACACTTTCCTGGCATCCTCCTCGATTAGCCACACACCAAAGGCAGTCCACTGGGCGTGAGCGTGCGCACACACACACACACACACACACACACACACACAAACACACACGCCAGGAAGGAAGGCTATGTGCACATGTGCCGGCCAGAGGCTCCCAACACAGCTTCATCTTTCATTACTCATTTCTATGTGGTTGTGGTCGACGCACCACACTACTTTCCATGCCAAATCCTTTTAATTTTTTGAGGGGCATACTGTCCTTCTTTTCCCCTCAGATAACTCACTACACACACACACACACACACACACACACAGACACATACACACACACACACACACATACACACACGAGTTGTAATACTGTAGACACCGCAGAGAGACTTTTCAACTCTTTTCATAGTCATTGGAAGAAGTTATCAGCGAATAGTTTCGTGTGCCTTAGAAGCATCCAACCTGATTGAGGGAACCTAGAACTAAAGCATTGGTGAAGCTTGGTTAAGCCCTATGAAGAACAATGACAAGTTTTCATCTTCCTTCAGGACTGTCCATCAGCGGTCCATCAGCTTTGGCTGTCTACTGAAACTACACGAGTTTTGAAAAATACAGATGATTCTGCCACAGGTACAGAGATTCTGGCTTCACTGATTTAGGATGTGCAGCTTGGGCAAAGGAAATTTTTTTTAAGATGCCAAGGTTGAAGACTCCCATTTTAGAAATTAATAAGATCTATATGGGATTTCTCCATCGTGTGTCAATGTTTAATCACTATTTGTTTTCGAGCTTGACCTTGACAAACATCAATCCAGTAGCCAAGAACAGCTCCATAAGGTTGCCTGGGATGGACAGCTGGGAGAGTGGGTCTTGGCTTCTACTTTCCTTTCTGCTCCTTTATTGCTGCTTCGATTCTGAGCTTATCATTGGGCAAATAACTCACCGGGCCAGATACATCTCTTTTCTAAACTATGTCAACATCCAAAACAAAGCTCTGACTGCCTTACTGGCAGCTTGAAGAAATACAAGGAAAGAAAGGCAGCGCTATTGAGAGGATGGGTGGCCAATGACATGCACTTGATATACATAATGTGTGAAGAGCTAATGTGTGAAGTACAGGCTGCTACTTATCAAAGAAAGTAATGTATGTGGGCTGAAGTCTGGGTACCCAAAAACTTCTCTCTAAAAAACATAAATCATCGCAGGAAACAAACCACAACATTCTTCTTTCTGTGATGAAAGACATTTTGAGTTCTCTGGAAAGGCTGCACTGACGGCTGTCTGAAAACAGAATCGCTTGTTGATTCTCATAAATACTGGGTTTAGATAGAAGGGCGGTTTCTCTCTTAACATTGACTTGGAGCCTGAGATATTTTTCACTTAACAGAAAATGATACTTTAAGAAACTATGACAACTCTTTGGGGACATAAGGTTACTTTATCCACAACTCATCCGGTAAATTATTAGCCAAATTGGAGCTAGACTGGCTAACAACTTATTCTTGGCAATATCCGAACCTTATCAAGGAGTCTAAAGTTCAGGATCATGATCCTAACTTAAGCCAAGGTAACAGCTAATAGAAAGGTAATGGTCAAAGGGTACTAATTGGTTCATGAGCCAAGCTGGGATGGAGCCTAATTAGCATAGGGTCAGTGATGGAGCTGGCCCAGTTAGGGTTCCATAGCTATTTAAGTTGCATAAAGACATCATCTTACCAAACCACTGGCTGTTCTGAAAATGATTATCTGAATTAAGTCCAATGCAACATTTGCAACCATTGTTTTATTCTAAAAGTTTATATATATATATATATGGAGGCAACCATAAACAAAGTATATACATTAACCTTAGAATAGGTTGTTAAAATTACTAAAATCATGCTAAAGGCCAGAAATTACCTGAAAAAAAAAGACCCAAATAGGTGTGTCTCAACTAATCTTATCAAATTATCTTCTTACAATATCTTAAATTTGGGCATTTAAATTAATCTCTCCTGTTTCTCAGTCCCAGAATCCACTACACAGGCAGATTCTAACTGCAGAACTTGGGAAAAAGACAGTGTACAAAGGGGTTCCACTGTGATATTTCTGTAGGTGTATATAATGTAATTTGGTTTTATTCATTCCTTCTATTAATCTGAAAACCCCTCTCCTCTTTCCCTCCCATTTAAAAAAGTTTTAGTGGATTTAATTATGCTTCCAGCATAATTACATAATTATATAATTTACCTTGAGCAATCTACCCCATCATACTTCTCATTTCCCGCCTCCCGTTGTTCTCTCCAATAGTCTTCTTTTATAATCATGTATTTATATTATTATTATTATTATTACTATTGAGGTTTAGAATTAGCATAGCAGCAAAAACATAGGATATTTTCATTTTGAACTTATCTTTCTCAACACACTTATCTCCAGTCAATTTCACCCACTTTTATGCAAATTATATAATTTATTGTTCTTTCTGGCTTCATTGAGCACACATACCCATTCATCAACTGATGGGCATGTAGGCTAATTCCACAGATTGGCTATTGTAAATAATGCTGCAGTAACAGGTATGGAGTTATCTCTATTGAATATTGACTTTTTATCCTTGGGATACATGTTCAAAGGTGGTATAGCACAATCGTTCTGTAGTTCTGTTTTTAGTTTTTTGAGAAACCTCTATAGCTGAAACCTTTTCCTGTAAAGTCAAGAATGAGACAAAGGTGTCTACTCTCTCCACTTTTATTCAATGCAGTGCTTGATTTCCTAGTCAGAGCATTAAGGCAGACCGGATCCTATACTGAAAACATGATAGAAACTCCATTTAAAAAATAAGACACTCATAGATCTGATTGACACTTTCAGCAAAGTATCAGGGCAAAAAATAAATACAAAAGTCAGTAGCTCTTCTATCTACCCATTAAAAACAAGGTGAGAAAGAAATCATAACTCCATTCACAATAGCCTTTAAAAAATACCTAGGAATAAATTTAACTAAGTAGATTAAAGGCCCCTACAATAAAAACTATGTAACACTGAAGAAAAAAATTCAAGAGGATACCAGAAGTTGGAAAGACCTGTCACACTTGTGAATTGTCAGAATATTGCGAAAAATCATCAGAATGCTGATATTCTTACAGAACTCAAAACAATCCTAAAATTAGTATTAAAGAATAAAAACCCCGAACAGCCAAAGAAATACTGACTAAAAAGACCAATGTTAGAGACATCATAATATCTTACTCCAAATTATACTATAGAGTCATAGGCATAAAAACAGGTTCATCAACCAATGAATAGAAGACCTAGAAATAAACATACATAGGTACAGCCATCTCATTTTTTTTCTAACAAATGAGCCAAAACATACTTTGGAGAAAAGTATGTTCTAAAAAATGGTCTTGGGAAAACACTGGATATCCACATGTAGAAGACTGAAACTAGAAGTGGAGCTGTGGTTCAAGTGGTAAGAGCCTTCTTGAGTAAAAACGCTAAGGGAGAAAGTAAAGTCCTGAGTTCAAGCTCCAGTACTGACATGCGCACACACACAGACACACTTTTAATAAATTGAAATTGAAGACTAAAGTAGGCTCCCTATCTCTCAATGAAAATCACTTCAAAGTGAGCCAAAGACTTAATATAAGACCTAACACTTTGAAACTACTACAGAAGTTGAAAAATGGTAAGAAATATCGACAACAGTGAAACACATAAATCACACACACACACACACACACACACACAAAGAACTAGACAAAGAAACATCCTAAGGCGAATTAAAATAATGATTACTACTGTCACCCTAACATACTTGTAATGTTAAAAGTTTGAAAACATCCACTTTAGCTTAGAGTATGGGGCAATGAGTCCTCTTCTATTCTGGTAGCAAAATGGAGGCTAGCCAAGTGATGGTAGTATCAATTAAAATGCACAGAGACTGCTCCATTCAACTCAACTGTCCCCCCCAAAAAAAATCCATTTGTGTTCTTCAGGGGACAGAAATAACAACATTTATAACTATGAAAACTGAAATGTAAATGCTCATTCATATATGGAATGGTGATATTCATGCTTAAAAACAATAATTTTTGCCGGGCACCAGTGACTCATATCTATAATCCTAGCTACTTAGGAGGCTGAGATCTGGGGACTGTGTTTCGAAGCCAGCCTAGGAGGAAAGTGTGTGAGATTCTTATCTCCACTAAACTACCAAAAAAAGCTGCAAGTGGCACTGTGACTCAAGTGGTAGAAAACTAGCCTTGAGCAAAAGAAGCTCAGGGGCAGTGCCCAGGCCCTGAGTTCAAGCCCTGGGACCTGCATAAAAGAAAGGAAAAAAAAATCTAGCTGTATGGACCTGGAAACTTTCCAAGATGCGGTTAACTTAAAAAATGCAAAAAGTAAGTTCAGCTTATAATACACATAGACATCTATCTCTGTGGATTAGTGTACAAAAATCTATATATGTATGTATACATATGTAAGTCTCTATCTTGGTAGGTACATATCCCACTATTAACAACGGCCAGCCTTAGATAGAAAAGGTTAGTTGAGAGTGACTTTTTAAATAATGAGAGCTTTAATTTTTGTGTAATTAAGTCTGAGCTTCTAACAAGAGTTCCCAAAACTTGAGGATGATGTTCCATTGAGTAGATTTATAATAATTTACTTAGCCATTAACCTACATTTGGCAGTTCTTATATATTATGGATTTTTGTACACTGTAGCTTCTTTTCCTTCATTTGATTTATTTCTCTAGGACAAAGTCCAAGAGTGGGATTACTGGATAAAATGGTACAAACATCTTTCTGGCAGGTAATATATTTTTCCACATTGCTTTCCAAAAAATGTTTTGCTGCTTCCCCCATCATTACTACAGAAAGGGGAGGGAGTAGCTCCCCTAGTACTCCGTCCTGATCTATTTTTCTCTTGCCATCTACTGGAATTTTCTATCTGCCATTCTCTGTGCACCCATCAGTTTCCAACCTGTTCTAGAACTGGGTCTCCTGGATGACTTCTACTCATTGCCTTTCCCCTGTGCCTAGCAGCCATACATTTCCACTTTATGGATAAAAATACTGAGGCTTACTGAGGCCAAGTTGACTTGTGTAGGGCACCAAAGCTCATGAGTTACAAAATCCCTACTTCTTCCTTTGGAAGTGTGGGGATTTGAACTCAGGACCTCACACTCGTCAGACAGCTGTAACTCCATCCCTGCTCTTTGATTATTTTGGAGATGGCGACTCACAGACTTTTCCGCCAGGGATGGCTTTGAATCATGACCTTTCAGATTTCAGCTACCATTACAAGGCATGAGCCACCAATGCCTGGCTTTAAAAGTAGACTTTTCTTCGAAGGTGTAAGGGAGTTAGTACTGAGGCTTGAACTTGGGACCTCCTATTTGCTAGGCTAGTACTTGAGTCACATCTTCAGCCTAAAACCCTTACTTTTAATCAG
Organism: Dipodomys ordii; assembly: GCF_000151885.1. Classification (NCBI taxonomy): domain Eukaryota; kingdom Metazoa; phylum Chordata; class Mammalia; order Rodentia; family Heteromyidae; genus Dipodomys; species Dipodomys ordii. Next base: position 11,888,180 of record NW_012267227.1, read on the forward strand.
GTCTCTATACTCCCTCCACATCAGGAAGTGGTGTTATCAGTTTAGTGTGAATAGAAATTGGTTTAAACTCCAATACCTGTTGCTTACTTACAAGTTCTATCTCTGTTCGTGGCCTTCCTACACAATCTGGTCTTGTGTTCCAAACTATGTCTGTGTCCTCACTATCTTTCTATCTTGAATCCTTCCTCTTGGCCTCGTTCTTGGGTTGTCAACTCGTTTCAAATATTCAGATCCCATTCTTATCGATTTCATCTACTTTAACCTAAGGTGCTGGACCATTGGTTCACAACCCACACTAGACACTACAATCCTGTGGAACTTAGAGGAAATGAATCACATACAAATGAGGTCTGGGCTCTGTCCCCTGAAATCTGGACTCAACTTGGGGACCATCTGATATGGAGTTGTTGGTTTTGGGTTTTTTTTTTCAAAGTTCCCAGGGAACTCGGAGGCAATACCTATCCTAAACTTCATTCTTGATATATTCCTGGGTTTAGCAACCACCATGTCCTTCCCTTCCCTCTTCTCTCCTCCTTTACATCTTCTTTTCCCTGCCCTTCTTCCTTCCTTCCTTCCTTTTTTCTTTCCTTCTTTTAGAAATAGAATCCACTATCCCTTGGCTACCACCACTCATTGTAATAATTCACCTGTCAGCCCTGCTGTCACTCTGCCTGCTCTATTCAGTCCTTCTGTGACTTCCCTTAGCAAAATCACATCTCTGATCCTACTTTCAGATTTTGTATTTTCTATTGCAGCTGCTCATCACCCTTCCTCTTCATTCTAATCCTGTTGCTGAAGTTTGACCACCTCCATGTGACTCTGTCCAATCACATTCCACATAGCTGGCTGTTTCCTCTGAGCTATTTAAATTATCACCTGTTTCATGCTCATAGTGCATTTTCACTGGGTGGTGGGAGGTGATATGTGATTTTTCATGTCAAAGTACTCTGCTCAGTGGCTAAAGAGTAAAGGAGCAGATAGGGGTGGTGTTGTACACTTATAATCCGCAGTGGAGGCAGGAAGATGCAGTTCAAGGCCAGAGTCAAAATTCCAGATGCTAGAGACATAGATCAGTGGTTGTGGAGTTTGCAACAAGCCTTAAAAAATAAAAAAACAAATAAAAACAAGGAACATTCATTTTCAAAGTCCCAGCTGTCATTTACTTTACAACTTTAAGCCTATTTTATCATTTATAAATTAAAGATTGTGCGTGTGTGTGTGTGTGTGTGTGTTGTACAGGTTCACAGCTCCAAGTAGATTGGAATGAGAGCCAGGCGAGCAGGAGTCCTTCAAAGCCTCTGTCTACAGTCTCATCACCAGTAGTGGGACATACGTGTTTCCACTAGACAAAAGTGGCATGTGGCCAATTATGGCTACATAAGGCAGTGCATGTGTTCCTGGTCTCGAGGTTCTAGGCAGGGTCACCTAAGGTAGTACATGTGTACATGACTCAAGGTTCCATAAATATGGGGAAGCAGCTAAATCACAGTCCAGGCCCAAAGCCATCCAGAGCGGAGGAAGTCTGATTGACTCCATTTACCCTTCAATATATTAAAGATGATATATAGTAAATAAATTAATATATATAATGAAATAGATAATATATAAAGTGGCCCATGCATGTGTGAGCTTAACAGAATCAGCTTGATACACATTAGCTATTAGAAATGAGATCTTTAGTAATACTGAATTCTTTCAACCTAAATAGAAGACATTAAGAGGAGAAGAGAGGGGAAATGAAGACAAGAATCCAATGTATATTTCACAAATTTAAGAAGGGTGAGGGAAGGGGTGGGTAAGAATGTTGAAAGGGGTGACATAGATCAAGACATGTTGTACTCATATACTGCTAAGATAATACTTTTTTTTAAAAAAAAGAATTTATGCAAGCAAAGAAGCAGTTTCACCTTATCAACTGATACACAAACATCCTCTATATGAATGAATGGGGAGATTGCCACTTATTATGATGGTGTAGTGCTGCCCGGGTCTTTTTCTAACAATCCTCTTTTGGAATTGCCCTCAGAGCCAGTTTATGAGTCAGAAGGAAAACGGGTCTTGTTAACTCTACACTCTGCTTGCTTTTTACCAAAAAAGGTAATACTTCATTTCCTCACCCACTGTGTTTGTCAGCCTTGATGCCAAATGATGTTCAGCTTTTGGGGTTTAATTTCCCCTGCTAAGTTCAGACTAGGGGGAGAGATGGAACCAGAAAGCCAAGCTCCCAGGAATGAGAATACGCATGAGAAGTTTATGGATTCATAAGGGAATTTCAGAACACAAATTATTTTTTTAAAAAGGAGAGGGGCTGGGTGCTGGTGGTTCACGCCTATAATCCTAGCTACTCAGGAGGCTGAGATCTGAGGATCATAGTTCAAAGCCAGCCTGGGCAGGAAAAGTCCGTGAGACTCTTATCTCCAATTAACCACTAGAAAACTGGAAGTGGTGCTGTGGCTCAAGTGGTAGAGCACTCGCCTTGAGCTGAAGAGCTGAGGGACATTGCCCAGGCCCAAAGTTCAAGCCCTGCAACCCACAAAAAGCGGGGGAGGGCGTTTCTGAAGGAAAATGCAAATGCTTAGCAAATAGGGACTTCATCTAAAAGCTGGAGTTCTCAAGTTCTAGTTAATGGGAGTTGGGTAGAATGTTTTATCTTGTATATTTTTCTGGTTAGAGGGTCTCTGTGGCTTGGTATTGTCAATGGCATTTATAAGAAAAGGGGGATAAAAGATCCTTCTTTAAAGTATTTTGCAGGTACCAAGACTTCCGGATTTGCTAATAATAAATGTAATATTTAAAGAATAAAAAATGTGCTGTTTTATATGCTAAGATAATGGAGTTCACTTTTTTTTGGGGGGGGGAGCAGTCCCGGAGCTTAAACTCAGGACCTGGGCACTGTCCCTGAGCCTCTCTGTGCTCAAAGCCAGTGGTCTACCACTTAAGTTACAGTGCCACTTCTGGCTTTTTCTGAGTAGTTTATGGGAGATCAGAGTCTCATAGACTTTCGTGCCTGGGCTGGCTTCAAACCTCAATCCTCAAGACTCAGCCTCCTGAGGAGCTAGGATTACAGGCTTGAGCCTTCACTTACCTTTCTGGCACATACTTCACCAGTGGGGGATGGATTAGCGAGAGACAATAAACATCCCCTCAAGTGCTCCTCCATCTCCCTAGCTGTAGTGTTCAGGAAACTGCTGCTAAGGTCCTGGGGTAGCCAGAGATCTTTGAAGAAAAGCTAGTCTCTTTCTTTGAAAAAAACGGTGCTGTCAGGATTAATACTGGGACTTTCAGGTTAAGGTGTTTTACAGACACATTCAAACACACCAAGTTAAGTGAAACAAAGGACTTACTCCTTGAAAGATTTACTTCTTGAAAGGACCAAGAAGTTAGCTTGCCACTGTTGTTCTTCTAGTTCCCAATCTATATTTTTAGAAGCACTTATTTTGAATGGAGAGAATCCAGGGTTGAATATAGCTATCATCATTAAAAAGAACAAAGTCAGAACATGGGAACTGAGAAGAAGGGGTCTTTTACCATTGTGGGTTATTTTTTGTTTATAAAGTATTTGTTATTTAGTCCAGTGATGTGGTAAACTTATCCTTGGGATAGGGTAGCAGGGGCAAGGGCACAAGCCCTAATTTGCCATCTGTGGTAGAAACAGTCTTATCACAGCCAATTCCAAACTACTAATGTGAGGCCACGGAATGCAAAGGGGAGAGATGCCCCAGACACCACTGTCCGATACTCTTGTAAACCTAGAGGCCCTGGAGAAAAAGTTTCCAAGGGAGATTCAATTTTACTACACTGCATATAGCTTGAGCAAAAGTGGATGGGGAAGGCGTTCTACTGGAAGCTACTGAAAGAGATGTGAACACGGTTTAAAAATGCACTTCCCAAACTTTTTGGTAAAAGGCATCCCTCTCCACTCAAGTCATCAAGAATTTTCTTTCCCTTCTTCCTTCTTCAAACCCTCATTTACAAATAAATAAAAAGATTAATTACTCTCCAGGCAGCAAAGAGGCCAGCTTCTTTATGAACTGATTGAGGTGGGTAAATAGGGAAGAAGAAAGATCTGGGAAGGAAAAATCATACAGGCAAAACTACCTTTCCTTAAAGCTTATGGTTTATAAATCGACAAGTTTTCATGAACATGTAGAGGGGAACAAACAGTGAAAAGTACAAGTCAGATCTTACTTTTGGCCACCTAGGGACAGTTTACACATTTCTACATGTATTTATAAACGACTTTGATCAACTTTAAGTTGTAAGCCAGTCTATTCCAGCTGATTACATTTTGGCTATGTCATCAAATGGCCAAGTGGCCTTTTTGAACTTTAGTTGTGTTATCTGATTAAACAACAGAATTGCATTAAATGGGTTGTAAGATTGCTTTAAAACCATAGCCACAACAATGCTGTAGTACTTACATTAGCTTTAACAGGTAGCTTCACAATTTTTAGGTGACAGAATAAAACTGTCTATCTTTAAAATGCCATATACCTGTTACTTCAAATAAGTTCATTTATATTCTCTGATTTGAGTAATTAGGACTCATCTGCAAATAGAAGAATCCATTCTTCTTTGTGTGGAATAAGGTTTGGACTCAGGGTTTCCTACTTGCTAGGGAAGCATTCTAGAATGCTAGCGCCACACTCCAGCCTTCTTTGCTTTATTTCTCAGCATACACAAGATGTGATGCAATTTCAGGTCTGCCTGAGCTAATAGCTGTGCTCTTGTGCTTCTAACCGCTGACCCCTCTGTGAGGTTACAGGAAGTTTCTAAAACCAAAGCAGAGTGTGGAATCAGAAGGCCAAATCAAAGCGTGAAGATGGGAAGAACTCAATGGAAATGGAATGCTATATGGCCTTTTTATCTGAAGACAAAATGTGGGCTGCTCAGATAAAGGGGACTACATACAGCTCTGAGGATGTCTTCCTTTTACTTGACTTCCTTTCTGTCCCCTCCCTAGACTCTCTGACCCAGGTGGCTATTGGCTCAACCGTGAGCTTAGGTGACTTTGATGATCAAACCCAGTATAGGCAGCTGGTGGTCGAGTCAATACCCCTAACAGTATCATTCTAGTTTCCTGCCTCCCCATCACTCATTCCTACGTGTGAATAATACTGGCGAAAAGTCTTCATAAAACTGTGCATGCTTCTGTGATGAAAAGAAGCCTGAAGCTAGGGTGAGGAACTCATTTTCATGTCCCAAGACTGTGTAGACTCAGTACCTAAGAGAAGAACAAGGACAGTATAACTGCTGAAAGTGGGCGGTTGTTTGGGTGTTACAGGGGGCACTTATCATAAATGTCCCTCCGCCTTGCATTCTTTCATTGGGAGACTGGAGGCTTCCTGATTCATGGTGGAAGTTGTTAACAGCTATTGGTCTCCACCTTCAAGATAATAGAATGACATGACAGGGAGAGACCAAGATGGAAAGAAGTCTTTTTAATTGGTAAGGAAACAGGATGGCTCATATAAACATGGAAAGAACAACTGAGGAAGGGAAAAAAGTGTCTTTAAGAAAGGTTTTGTGAGTCGTGCATCTGATGGAGAGACTCAAAAGCAAAAGTTTTTGTTTCTTCTTTGATAATATTTTGATTTTGAAGTGAATAATGTTGTAAGAGGGGGGTCCAAGGATGAAAGAGGGACCTGGGATGTAGGTGGGTTTGGTGGGACCTGAATCTTGTATAATTTACAGACGTAATTTTAAGAAAAATAAGTACAAATTCAGGTATAGAGTCTTGGAAGAAGTTCATGCAACTGAGGAAACTTGAAATAAAGCCACATTATTGCCACAGGAAATCTTACGCTGAGGAAATTAATTTTTTTTTCTCCATCTAGTTGGGAACACAGACAATTTCAAAAGGTTCTAGACTGAGAGATAAAAGGTAAGGGAAGGCAGATGCAAAAGAAAAGACAAGGAGAAGCCAGTAAGACATAGAGGAATTAGAGTTTAGTAGATGGTATTAAATATTCTGAGAAGATCATGTGCATATGACTTCATACTGTAGGGTCATATTTAAGAAAATAATGCATAGAAACACCCGTGGATCACCTATGTCGTTCCCTTGCCCAGACTCTGAAAGGGAAAATAAGGGTCAACAGTTTCACAACTAAAATGACTTTGTCTTTCTCTCTCCTGCTTTCCATTCATTTTGTTTTGCTTAGTTTGCCTTTTCATTATGGACAACTTAAACACCCAGCATGCTCTATCTGGAGCATGCTCTATCTGGGGACTGGAGAGTCCCCTTTTTAATCTAGTTACGTTGATTACTAATTGCTTGCACTAATCACTGACTGCTAAAATAATGATGTAGCCCCACTAGAAAGTTAAAAGACAATTATGAGACACACAGGTCACTACTTATTTTCTTTTGTTTTTAAATGGATATGTGTCATATGAGAGACTACCACTGTGATAAATCCATACTTGCACATGGAATATTTGAACATTGAACATTTGAACTCTGCCTTTACCACATTTCCATCCCTCCCACGGAACATTTTAAACTTTCAGAACATTTTAATCTTTATCACATTTCTTTTACAACTATTTGCAGATATCTGTAAATGTATACTTATATTAAACTGGTAATGTCCCCATTTTAAACTCAAAGGCAATAGAAAAAAAAAGTCCGATCTGAGGATCATGGTTCAAAGCCAGCCTGGGCAGGAAAGTCTATGAGACTCTTATCTCTAATTAACCACCAAAAAACTTGGAAGTGGCGCTGTGGTTCAATTGGTAGGGTGCTCGCCTTGAGTCGAAGAGTGCAGGGAAGCAGCCCAGGCTCAGAGTTCATGTCCCACAACCAAAATAATAATAATAAAGTCTTAAGTTAAAACCAGCCCTCCAGACTGACCAGGGCTGTGGAGAATCCTAATTTTACAGAATGGGGTTGATTTGGATGGTCTTGTTATTATTCATAAGACTCTGAAAAAACACTCAGCAGCTGACAGACTGCATTTAATTTGGAAAAGAAAGATTGTCAGAACCTTTTGTGGTGACAGGACAATCCAGCAACAAATCCTACCTAATAGAAAAGATGGTACCTTAGAGGAAGAATTAAATTCACAAAAGAAACCACTACAAAACAAATACCTAAGTTTTAAAATATTTTACCAGAAAAAATGAGCAACAAAATATATTGCAGATCAAATACAGATGGACAGAGGAGAGTTTCAACAGCAGATTGGCAGAGGAGTTTGGGAGACATAAATAATAAGATCTCTGTCCTGACAGGACGCCAGGGAAGGGCAGGAGGGCCAATTTCTCTAGAGATTGGCGCTCAGTTTTCCATAATAATCAATCAAAAGGAATGTTGGATGCTTGATCTCTGGTTCTGAGTGATCGTCCAATGTGCTTTAGGGCAAAATACTCATACAGCAGGAAGAGTGGGTAGGAAGAGAAGGAAAGCCTCTTGACATCCCAGCCCTAAAGCTAGGGAGATATTAGTGAGATCACAGACAGCCTCTTTCCCACATGGTCCACACAGGAAGAGCAAGGACATTTCCCAACATGGTCAACATGGGTAAGGCACAGAGGAGAAACCTCAAGGATTCAATAGTGCCCGTATCTTTGGTTTAAAAGAAGGTGCGGTCTGTTCACAATAGCTAGGATATGGAAACAACCCAGATACCCCACCACAGATGAATGGATCCAAAAATTGTGGTATCTATACACAATGGAATATTATGCAGCCATTAGAAATGACAAAATAATGGCATTTGCAG
>NW_012267227.1:11898461-11998585 GCF_000151885.1 Dipodomys ordii
TTTTTTTTCCTTTTTGCTTATGTGGTGCTGAGGAATCGAACTCAGGGCCTCAGGCATGCAAGGCAAGCGCTCTACCACTGAGCCACCTTCCCAGCCTGGACATCTCTATTTTTAACCAGGCCATCTACAGTTCAGACTCATTATATACCAAGTGCCTATAACAAAAATTAATTTCTAAAATGGAAATCTGGTGAGTAACAAAATATAAACAGAAGGTTCTGAAGGTGGAGTAAAATGACTCACAAATTACCCCCCACAAAACTTACTATTAGATATCCAAATTCATGTGTCTTTCTCCTCTTACAGCTTCATGATCTCTATTCTTTCATTCAATCCTTCTACTCTCCTTCATCTGTAGATGAAATACTCAGGAGAAATACCACACCCATTAGCCAAATAAGATTTTCCTTGGGATGCAAAAGCCAAGGAGCAGAGTGGAACGAACTTTTCATCTAAAACAAAGAATTGAACAATTACTGCGAATTATACTAATGAAATTTACATAAACTGAGAAACATCAGTGAAGTACTTAATTATAATGACATACTGCTTCATTGACAGGTTTATTAGCAAGAAATTATAGAAGCTGAGTACATATCAAGTATATGGTGATAGTTATAGTTATCATTGTATTTACCAGCAAATATATGTGAGAAAAACAGCTCAAGGATAGGGACATTATCACTAAAGAATGAGAGGAAGATGGGTCAGAGCTAACAAGGACATAGAAATAATATCCACCAACCATTACTGGAAATCCTCAGAATTCATGGAACATCAAAGTATTCAGAACAGTCTTGTGTCAACAGTGAGCAAAAACTAGCCATATTACAAATGCTACTGCTCTGGCTCTACCTTGTGAATCAAAAAGCAAGACCAAAAAAGATCTATCCATTTCAACGTAATTTATCTATTTCCCAGAATAATACTCAACAATATTTTTAGAAATCCAAAAATATCCAGAATCCAAGAATGTGTATTGGGTAACTCCCAATATCTATAATAAAATTATTATTGGGCATGAAAATAATCCAAGAAATTATTACTTTATAATAAAGGGAAAAAGATTTTAGCCAAGAACTGGCACAGATATTATAATGAAAAGGGCATGAGAACAGTTTTTTAGAATTGCATTTCAAACATTCCAAAAGTTAATTGAGATATGGACAATATAAAGAAGATTTAAAACCCCTGGAAATGAAAAACACAACTTCTGACAGGAAAAAAAAGTTCAAATGAGATTAATTATAAATCAGAAATTGAAGAAAAGATGAGTAGTAGCCTCAAAGATATTTTAATAGAAACTATCCAAAGCTAAACACAAAAAAGAAAAAAAAAGATGAACAGAGCTTAAATGTGGGTCAATTTAAGTAATATATTTGCAATTGGAATCTCTGAATGAGAGGAGAGTAGAAACACAAAAAAATATTTGTGGAAATACTGATCAAAATGTCTCCAGACTTGCTGAAACTAAAATCCTCAGGCCCAAGAAACTCAATTAAGCCAGACAGAGACAGAGAGACAGAGAGACAGAGAGACAGAGAGAGAGAGAGAGAGAGACAGAGACAGAGAGAGAGAGAGAGAGAGAGAGAGAGAGAGAGTGTATGTGTGTGTGTGTGTGGACTAAGGGGCATAATGATCAAATCGCAAAAAAATGATTAAATTGCTCATCTTACAAGCAGCCACGGGAAAAATACAGAAGCATAATAATAAAGAATGACAGCAGATTTTTTCTTAGAAATGTGAGAGAAGCACCTGAGAAAACAGTAGATGAACAGCATAAAGTATAAATAGCCAAAGGAAAATAAAACGAACTAATCTAATCACTTCCTAGAGGCTTCATCAATGGTAGGTTCTACCTTCTTAAGTCTCTGGGCATTAAAACTTCTGCGTGAGCTCAGACAAACCATATTCAAACTATAATCAACAGAAACAAAACCAGACAAATCCTCAATTAGAGTAGCGAATTTGGATGCTCCCCCTCTGCCATTTATAGGCTAACCAGACAGAACTTCATTAAGTGTATAGCCTATCTGAACAGTACCATCAATCAACTTGAATTGACATCTGTATAATATTCTAGTTGAAAATAACAGAATGCACCAGGCTCCAGTAACTCACGCCTGTAATCCTACTCAGGAGGCTTAAATCTGAGGATCAAGGTTCGAAGCCAGTCTAAGCAGCAAAGTCTGTGACACTCTTTCTTCCATAAACTACCCAGAAGAAGCCAGAAGTGGCACTGGGGCTCAAAGGGTAGCATGCTAGCCTCCACAAAAGAATCTCAAGGAAAGCACCCATGCCCTGAGTTCAAGTCCGGGGAATGCTATTTCCTTTAAATACAAGAAAATTTTCTCAAGACAGACTATACTCTGGGACACAAAATAAAACTTAATAGATTGTACAACTATACAAAGGATGTTCTTTAACAACTATGTAATTAAATTATAAGTCAAAAACAATAATCTCTGAAAAATTCCCAATATAACCAAAACATTAAGGAATTTTAATTCAAAGTAGTCCAAGGGTTAAAGGAGACATGAGAAGAACAATGAGGAAGTATTTTGAACCAAATGATAATAAAAATTCACTGTGTCAGATTTCTAGGATGTCACTAGAGAAATAATTAAAGAAACTTTTACAGCATTAAATGCTTTTATTTAAAAGCAGAAGCAAGAAGAAGATGGCTTCAAACCAAAGACTTCAGGTTTCACCTTTAAGGAACTAGAAACAAGAGTAAGCCTTTACACATGGGCTGTAGGGAGACAGTCAGGTTGCAAATGTTAGCAGTGAGGAAATCCACAAAATTCTGATAAAATCAAAGAACTGAATAAATGAAGAGATAGTCAATGTTCATGAATGGAATCAATATTGCCAAGAACTCAGCTGTTCCTATCCTGACCTCTAGAAGACTAATACAATTCCAATCAAAATCCCCAAACATTATTTCATCGAGATCAAGAAACTGATTTTTCAAGTTTAGATAGAAGGCAAAAGACCAGACTGGAGGTATGGCTCAAGCTGTGGAGCACCAGCCTTTAGAGATAATAATAACACAGTGATAATATCCTGCACTGGTGCTACAATGGCAGATCTTTCTATTATACATTTTTCCAAACACACGGAATATACAACATCGAGTGAGCCCCTATTAAGTTATGAACTTTGGATGGCCATACCATTTTAGAGCGTGTAACAAATTTGACACTTTCATTGGAGTTGCTGATCGTGGAAGAAATCATGGGCAGTGGGATTATAGTGCATTTCTGTACCTTTGTAATTTTGCCATGACTCTAAAAACAATTAAATGATGTAATTTAATTTTCTTTGGTTTAGCAATGTCCTCTTCCACTAAATCATGCCTTTGAAACATCTGTAGTGGTGTCTTCAGATTCCAGCCCTATTTTCCCCCATCCACACATGAAGGTAATAATAATTCATCACTATTTGCTTTTTTACACAGAACGAGAACAATTTTGTCACCGTGAAGTCAGATTTCAGAAAGGCAGCTCAAAGGAATGAAGGTAGCATGCTCAGGATGCTATTACTGGTTTATCAGGCAAACAGAAGGGACATAAGAATTGCATGTTGTCTATGTTGGCACTACTGGTGGCATTTGCTGGCATTAACTTCCTATTGACTGGGGGCCTGGAATTCAGATTGAGACCATCAGACTTGGATGAGCAAACATTTATCAGGACTAGCTAGGTGGCAGTGGCTCACGCCTGTAATCCTAGCTACTCAGGAGACTGAGATCTGAGGATCACAGTTGAAAACCAGCCCAGGCAGGAACGTTTGTGAAACTCTTAACTCCTATTAACCACAAGAACACTGGAAGTGGCACTGTGGCTCAAGTGGTAGAGCACTAGCCTTGAGCTGAAGAGCTCAGGGACAGTGCCCAGACCCAGAATTGAAGCCCTATGACCAACTTAAAAAAAAAAAATTACCAGGCCTTAGCCTAAAGATTATGATTAAGTAAATCTGAAACAAAGTCATGGAATCTATATACAAACCAGTATCTGAAACAACTATGACAAGTAAAATGATCATGCAAGTAAGGGTTGTTTTTTTGTTTTGCTTTTTGGGTTTTTTTTTGCCCTGGTCTCTGTAAGAACCATTAGCCATCATTAGCCATCACTAGGCTATTGTCTTTTTTCCTTTGCCTGCCCTGTTAACTCTTTTCCCACTGCTTCATTTTTACCTATACAAAACCCGGTGATACTACAAGACATGTACATCCCTATCTCCATATCTTTTTCTATGATTAAACAGCTTATCTTTAGGCACTATCACCCCTGATTGCTGAATCGAAACAACTAAATGATCCCAAGCGGATCCACAGAGATAATCCTCTACTCTTTGCTCCAGATGAGTAACACAATAGGAAACACATCCAATGATATAGCATGAAGATCCTTTATGGTTTCAAAATAAAGATTTAGTTCTAAAAGAGTGGCTTTCTGCATCATGCAAATCACTGAAGCAGATTCTTTTCAGTACAACCAGTTTCTGTTCACTTGCTATGGACTACCAGTCTTCTTCTGTTTTGGGTTTAGTATAAATGATTGAGGCTAAGAACAAAGATGTTTATTTTTGTCATCCAAAGTTCTAAGAAGATATTTTAGATAAGCAACTTGCCACTGTCTTTGATCTCAGGCTATCGGCTTCAAAGTATAACATTTAAAAATAATTTTATTTGGTTTCTCTCAAGTTGGCTGTCTTGTGTGCACTGAGGCTTATTTTAAGATGTCTCTCCTGTTTTTGAGCATTTTTGTAAGATGGTCAAGTTAGATGCTTGTTCTTTGTGATAACACTTAACTATATAAATACTCCTCCTGACTTTATCCATTATTGTATCAGACAATGGTCACGCAAATGCATTGTTCTTCTTTATATGACATTTATTAAGCATCCAGAGTTGATGCTTGCCCTTATTCTTTATGGAAGGGCATAGAAGTTTTATTTTCTTCTCCTCTGCAATTAAATGAAACAGATTCCACTTTGTACATCTAATATATTTGACTGGATGGGGGAAGACGATCATACTTCTGCACAGAGGTGAATAGGCTAAGCATTTTTTTTGTTCTTTACATTCAGTCCAAAAAATATCGGCTCTACAAGTTATTGTGAAAGAGGATGAATCCATACTTTATTCTGGTTGTCATGAACAAGATGTAGTCTCATATCAATATCAACAGGGGTTTCTGAGATTATTGAAATCATGTAACTATTGAGGCTGGGAAGGTGGCTCAGTGGTAGAGCGCTTGCCTTGCATGCCTGAGGCCCTGGGTTCGATTCCTCAGCACCACATAAGCAAAAAGAAAAAAGCCGGAAGTGGCGCTGTGGCTCAAGTGGTAGAGCGCTAGCCTTGAGCTGAAGAGCTGAGGGACAGTTCCCAGGGCCAGAGTTCAGGCCCCACGACTGGACCCCCACCCCCCAAAAAAAGGAAAGAAATCATGAGGGTAGTAACAGGCAACACAGAAAGGTCAAACTGTCCTATGGAAAACTTAGCATTGAACTAGTGACATCTGAGGCAGTTTTCATTATAAAGCCCCAGTGAGTCTCAGTATTCTGTAATGTTAATAGAGATAAATTTATAAGGACTCTTTTGAAGCTCTCTTAGCCTTCTCTGTGTGCTTAGGTTATCATATTCCTTTTCCAATCTGTACTAAATTCAAGTTTCTTAGGAGCACATTAGAGAGTGTTCTTCAATTCTTTCCTGTTTCTCCATGTCGGTGTATGCATGCATGTAATGACTATCCTATTAAAGCTATTTCTATTCTCAATGCTATCTTGAGAAACCTTGAGTTTTTCCTAGGATGTGGGAAAAATCTCCAACCAGCTTAAGCGTGACAAACCTTACTATCACTACAAATGAACAGACAAGCATTATACTCTTCTTCTTGCCTAGTAACAAGAACCACAGAGCATGACCCATAAATTTACCTTTTAATTGTTAAAATTTTGTTAGAAAAAAGTTCACTCAAAAAATAGCATTACCCATCTTCGAGTCATGCCCGTTTTCTGCAGTACAAGAACACTATGGAAGAAGGTTAAAACACTTCAGATAAAAAGACATGGAGCCGGGCACCAGTGGCTCATACCTGTAATCCTAGCTACTTAGGAGGCTGAGATCTGAGGATCACAGTTCAAAGCCAGCCCGGGCAGGAAAGTCTGTGAGAGTCTGATCTTCAATAAACCATTCAGAAAACTGGAAGTGGTGCTATGGCTCAAGTGGTAGAGCACTAGCCTTGAGCTGATGGGCTCAAAAACAGCACCCAGGCCCAGAGTGCAAGCCCCATGACCATCAACAACACAAAAAGACATGGAATTCCAGCTTTCTCTGATGCTAGGTAATCACGGTTGGATTAATGTTTCCTCAAATAGCAATAATAAAACACAGTGAATACATATATTTTTAATCTTCTTAAAGAACTGGAGAATGTCCAAAATCAAGACTAGAGGACAATCTGTTCTTGAAAGGAGAATTTTCATGAATGACATTAGCAAGCTTTCAGGCTATTCCTTCTAGCAGCTGCAGCAGCAGAAAGCAACCATCTTTTTGGTGTGAAGTGTAAGAAAGACTTTGGGAAAGTCAGAACAGAAAATTAAAGGGGAAACTCTGAAAAAGAAAAAGATACAAAAAGGGAGCACTCCAAACATCTATATTTAATTTTGCCTTAGCTGATCCATGCCTAAGAAAGACTCTATGTGGCCTTTAAATAGCGTATCTGGTATCTGCCTACCAACTATAAAATAGAGTTCGGATACTGAATAAAATGAACAATCTCCTAAAACTAAACTTACTCTTCAGAGGAGCATAGCAGAATCTAGACAATATCTACAGCAATGAGCATGGCTCAAATGGTAGAGTGTATGCCTAGAAAGTACAAGGTCCTGAGTTCAACCTCTTATACTGCTGAAAGAAAGAGAGAGCAAGAGAGAGAGAGAGAGAGAGAGAAAAAGAGAGAGAGAGGGAGGGAGGGAGGGAGAGAGACAGAGACAGAGACAGAGAGTCAAGGAACTTAGAACAATAAGACCAGTCCTATTTTATCATCCCAATTTCATATAAAAAGAAACAAATTAGCTTGTCTAGGTTTGTCAGTTAATGAGTTGAAGTGATAGCACCCTGGCAGTCTAAAGATGGATGGAATCCAGCAACCTTAGTTGCTGCTGTAGAGAATGTAAGCTGGTACAGCAATTTGGGAAAAGCCAAATTTGGAGTTTTTAGAATTTTTTGACAAATAAGAAAAAAGAGACACAATTTCCCATAAGCCTGTCACTAGGAGAAATACAAAGAATGGATATTTTCTTTCCGCCTCTTGATTATTATATTACTAATATCTCACAGATATTTTTAATGAATCCCTGAATAAAATACAATTGTTTTGTCTTTGAACAAAAGAGCCTTTGCCTTGGGGGTTCAGATTGGCCTTGTGATACCTCTTTTTCTAAAATAAAAATAAAAATGAAGCCAATAGCACTAATATTTATTAAAGACCGTACCCTGAATGCCAGGCATGTTACATGCACCATATAATTTAAACTAATTTCTTATGTAGGAACTATTACAATTCTCACTTTACAAAGATAAAAATGAAAGCAGAGACTCTAGTTTTTTGCTAAGTCAGAGTTAGAAGGAGGTAGAGTTGAGAATCAAACTCAAAGTTTGATGAAGACAGAAGCAATATCAAATTAAGATTCCTTGGCAGACCCCCAACACAAACCTTTGAGTTTATGTTGAATTTAAGTGTGTGTGTGTGTGTGTGTGTGTGTGTGTGTGGTGTCTCTGTATTTGTGTGCAGAGAAGGTAAAAGTGATGGTGGAGGCATAGAATAAGTGTATTTTGTTATCTACTGCCACTATAATGTCAAACCACTTGCCAGACATATACCTCTAATATTCTGATCTTAGAATAAAAGATGATTAATCCAAAAGATCATAAACCAGGTTACAGTAAAGCCACCAGCACATCCATGTTCACTGCAGCACTATTCACCATAGCCAAGGTATAGAATCAGACAAGATACCCCTCAATGGATCAAGAGAATGTGATACATATACACAATGGAATTTTACTCATCCATTAGAATGATATTATATATTTGTAAAGTGGAATTAATAATTATATTAAGTAGAATAAGTCAGACCCATGGTTTCCCTCATATGTGGAAGTTAGAATTGGCCTATACACCTAAAAGTAAACATGTTGGGTGGCATGCAGGTGGTTACAAATGCATTAGCTGAAGTAAGTTAGATTCAAGGGAGAACTCAAATAGTGTAATTCCTTAGAAAGGCAAAGTCAAAGCCCAACAAAATATGGTACTGGTCAGAGATGGGGTGGGAACAAGGGGAGAGGGGTGGGACACAGAAGAAGTCAAGAATGTAGTTAAGAATTCAATGTATATCCTACAAAAGAAAGAAAAGGGAAGGAGTGGGTTGGGAGGGGTGGATGAAAATGTTGAGGGGTGACAGTGATCAAGATGTATTGTATTCACAAACTGCTCTCTCTGTTAAATGGCAACTCCTTTGTACAACTACTAACAATTTTTTTTTTTTGTCATGGGGCTTGAACTCTGGGCCTGAGCACTGTCCCTCAGCTCTTCAGCTCAAGGCTAGCGCTCTACCACTTGAGCCACAACGCCACTTCTGGCTTTTTCTGCTTATGTGGTGCTAAGGAATGGAACCTAGGGCCTCATGCATGAGAGGCAAGCGCTCTACCACTGAGCCACCTTCCCAGCCCTAACAATTTTTTTAAAAGACGAAAAGACTCATAAAAGAAACAAAGAAGAATTGTTTACTTCTGGGGATGGGGAAGAAGAAAAAAAGCTATACCTGGTCCATTTCAGATGCTTCCAGATATGAGGTAGGAATACACCCAAGGCCAATGTAAGCAAGCAGTAGAGCTCAGGCTGTGAAATATCACTTTTTTCTTTTATATCTTTGATATTATGTATTCCTTGTATCTTTACAGATTCAGAGATTATCTCTATTAGCCACTAGCTAACTCACCCCAACCTCCACAGATGGCAAATAAAATTATGTACTTTACCTAGGATAAGTACTTTATGGTAGATTGTTTCATCTTTCTAACAATCAACCTTAGGAGAAAGGTTGAATTGTGGTTCTTGTTGCAATGATGATAAAACAAGACATCAAGAAGTTGAAGGACTTTCTGTAGCTCACACAGAGATAAGAATGATAATGGTCCCACACTTTCAAACTGAGGCTACAAGCTCCAGAGCCCATACTATTTCTCAATTGTGACTCTCAACATATATAGCCTTTAATCTATCTTCTTGTGCCTAAGGTTATAATGGTGAGGGCTAACAGAGGAATTACATTTGTTATAGAACCTCCAACACACTAATAGAGCCAATCAGACATCTCTTATCTTTTGTAAGGACATCTTTTCCTTCAGTTTCTCCTAAGAGGCCTTCCAGATTTGGGTTGGATGTCTGTTGACAATTCCTGGTTCCACTCATTTTGTGTTCAGGAATGGGTAACCCAAAGAAGTAATGCTCTAAATGGCTTGTTGATGCACCACACATCACAGCCCTTGGAGGAAACTTGGATGGTTACCAGTTTATAAAAGTAAGGAAATGAAAACCATGCTTCATAAGAAGGAAGACTGCCAGTGATTGGAGCCAGGGATTAACCTTTCAAAATGTGATGGGAGGTGGAAGAAGGTCAGCAAATGGGACGGGAGGAGGATGAATCAGAGTGTAAAGTGAGTTTAAACCAAAGGACCGACCAAAACACAGACTATAGACATTGAACAAACTCTAGTAACTCTCTGACAGATGGAGAAGAAATTATGTTTTAGTTTATTTTTCTTTACTTCTTGTTCTTGGAAGGTGAGGAAGAGTCTTTACTGGAGGCTTTGACAGTTTGGACATGTTAATTGGGATAGACCAAAGGAAGTCTGGAAGTGAATGCACCTGTGCCAGGGACCCAGTCACTCCGTTGGTCTTAAAACAGCACTCCACTGTAATGCCCGTATTGTTGTATTGTTGGAGTAGATTCCAAATATTATCTTGGGTTTCATTACTATCTAAGGCTTTACTACAGACCTCAGTCTGAATAATATTGCATACACGTAACAAATATAAATGGTTGGGAAGAGGGTTTATCTACTTTAAAAGGAAACATAAACATGAATACATCCATATTCTAGGCTGGCCCACACATAAATACCAAAGCAAAAAGGGCTAGAAGCAGGGCTCAAGTGGTAGTGTTAGCATTATGCCCGCCTTTGGTCCTCGGCTCCACCCATACCTGAGCTCCTCCTTGTCCTGGAGTTCACGCCATTACAGCCTACAGGCGGCCACACCCTCTCTCTGCCCAGACCCACCTGAGCACGCACCTACCTCATTTCCTGCCCCCTAGATCCTCCTGCAACCTGAATAGGGATGGATGTCATGTGTTCCCTGTCCTGGGAAATATGGCCCCTCTAATAAACCTTAAAATAATCTTTCTCCTGTGCCTGCCTGCCTGCCTCCAGGTGGTCTCCTGGGATGGACGTGAAGGATCCTTGCAGGTAGAGTGACTGTCTAGCAAGTTCAAGACTCTGAGTTCAAACCCCAGGAAGAAGGAAGGGGAAGAGGAGGGGGGTGTTAGAAAGTGGAAACAGCACAAGAAGAGGCAGAGGGTCATAAAATAGGAGAAAATACAACCATGTACCATTGGGAAGCCATCCACATGAAGAACAGTAGGCATCCTGCGCTTTGTGAAGGATCAACTCCTCCTGATTTCTAGGATGATGGTTTGATAACAGTGGATTCAGGCTAGTCATTTTCTTTCTTCAGTTTAATGACAAATCCACACAGGATAAGTTGGCCCAGGAAAGCACTGTGGAAGGTCTGAGGCATTGGGTACCCACCCAATCTGTTTGCCCTGTCACGACAGTTGAGTCACCCAAAATTCAATCAGATTTTGTCTTTGACTCATCGACTTCCTCACCTCAAAGCACTACATCTTAATTATACGCTGTCATCTACTACGTCAAAGATGAGACAGCACCGGCCAGGAAAATAGACTACTTGAGCATATTCACCTTGAAGTTCATTAATCTGCTCACTCAGAGAACATTATTTGTCACATCAGTCTACCCCATTTAATCGTTCAGCCTGTTTCTCTGGAAAACTTGGGACTGACTGGTCCCTAAGAAGGGGAAACACAGCATTGTGTAACTTCCTTTCCAATGCTTCGCTGGGATTCTTCTCTTTGTCCTCATGCAAATATACACTGAACAGCTATAAATATAAAATTTCCTCTATGGAGAAATAGGGAGTTTGCTGTGGAAGTCCATGGAGCTTTCTCTTTCTACAGGGCAGCGGAATTATTAGTCCATTAAAAACAGTACAGAAAGACAAGGACGGACACTACATATTAATAAAGGGAACAATCCAAGAGGAGGATATAACCATCATCAACCTATATGCCCCAAATATTGGTGCACCCAGATATGTCAAAGAAATGCTCTCAAACTTACAGAAAAAAATAGATCCCAATACGATAATATTAGGAGACTTTAACACGCCACTCTCACCAAAGGACAGGTCTACCAACCAGAGGATTGGCAAAGAAGCTACCGAATTAAATGAGGCCATACTTCAAGCGGAATTAACTGACATCTACCGAGTATTTCACCCTAAAACAACACAGTACACATTCTTCTCGGCAGCTCATGGAACTTTCTCCAAAATAGACCATATCATAGTTCATGCAAGGAACTTAAGCAAATACAAAGGGATCGACATAATCCCCTGTATCTTATCTGACCACAGCGGAATCAAGCTAGCTCTCAATAACAAAGCATACCGCAGAAATTTCTCTAATACATGGAAATTGAACAGCACACTCCTTAACAACGCCTGGGTAACAGAAGAGATCAGAGAAGAATTAAAGAATTTCCTACAACTCAATGAAAATGAAAACACCTCACAAAGAAACCTGTGGGACACAGCAAAAGCAGTCCTGAGGGGCAAATTTATTGCCCTCAGTGCCCACATCAAGAGAATGGAGACAGACCAAGTAAATAATCTCATGTTGCAACTAAAACAGCTAGAAAAACAAGAAAAAATAGGACCTAAAGCTACTAGACGAAGCCAGATAACCAAATTAAGAGCAGAGATTAACCAATTAGAAAATCAGAAAACCATAACCAAAATAAACCAAACAAAAAGCTGGTTCTTTGAAAAAATAAACAAAATTGATGGCCCGTTGGCAAGATTAATTAAAAAAAGAAGAGAGGAAACCCATATTAATAGGATTAGGGATGCCACTGGAAACATCACAACACGTACCCAAGATATCCAAACAATTCTAACAGACTACTTTCAAAAGCTATACTCTCTAAAGGAAGAAAATCTGGCAGAAATGGATGCATTTTTAGAGAAATACAAGTTACCCAAACTGAGCAAAGAAGAAGTTAACCAATTAAATAAGCCAATATCCTATAATGAGATACAGGAAGCTATCAAAAGTCTTCCAACAAAAAAAAGCCCAGGACCAGATGGATTCACAGCAGAATTCTATAAGACCTTTAAACAAGAACTAATACCCATACTCCTCAAGCTCTTCAGAGAAACAGAGAAGGAGGGAGCTATCCCAAACTCATTCTACGAAGCCAACATCACACTCATCCCCAAACCAGGCAAAGACCCAACCAAAAAGGAGAATTACAGGCCAATTTCCTTGATGAACACAGATGCAAAGATCCTTAACAAGATTCTAGCTAACAGAATCCAGAAACACATAAAAAAAATAATACACTATGATCAGGTAGGCTTCATCCCAGAGACACAGGGATGGTTTAACATACGTAAGTCAATAAATGTAATCCAACATATCAACAGAGCCAAGGTCAAGAATCACATGATTATTGCCACAGATGCAGAAAAGGCCTTTGATAAAATTCAACATTCATTCATGCTAAAAGCTCTGGAGAAAATAGGAATAGAAGGAACATTTCTAAAAACAATAAAAGCCATTTATGACAGACCAACAGCCAATATTATACTTAATGGGGAAAAGCTACAACCAATCCTCCTAAAATCAGGAACAAGGCAAGGATGTCCACTGTCTCCACTCCTCTTCAACATAGTCCTAGAACCCTTAGCCAGGGCAATAAGGCAAGAAAAAGACATTAAAGGGATCCGCATAGGGAAAGAAGAAGTTAAACTATCCCTTTTTGCAGACGACATGATACTATACCTCCACGATCCCAAAAACTCCATCCCCAAACTTTTAGAAATCATAAATCACTTCGGCAAAATAGCAGGATACAAAATAAACCCACAAAAATCAGTTGCCTTCCTATACACTGATAACGTACAGGAAGAGAGGGAAATAAAGGAAGCAACCCCATTCACAATAACCTCCCAAAAAATAAAATATTTAGGAATTAACCTAACCAAAGATGTAAAAGAACTATTTAATGAGAACTATAAAAAGTTAAAGAAAGAAATTGCAGAAGACACTAGGAAATGGAAAGATCTCCCATGCTCCTGGATAGGCCGACTTAATATAGTAAAGATGGTAATACTTCCAAAACTAATATACAAATTCAATGCAATTCCTATTAAAATCCCAATGACGTACATCACTGAAATACAGAAAACAGTCCAAAAATTTATATGGAACAACAAAAGACCTAGAATAGCCAAAACAATTCTAGGGGATAAAGACAATATGGGAGGACTATCCATGCCGAACTTCAAACTCTACTACAGAGCTATAATAACAAAGACAGCATGGTACTGGCACAAAAACAGACCCGAAGACCAATGGAACAGAATAGAAGATCCAGAAATAAATCCACAGGCCTACAGCCAGCTGATATTCGACAAAGGAGCCAAAGACATACAATGGAAGAAATACAGCCTCTTCAACCGCTGGTGCTGGGAAAACTGGGCAGCCACATGCAGAAAACTAAAAGTGGACCCCAGCCTATCACCATGCACCAACATCAACTCAAAATGGATTAAAGACCTTAACATTAAACCTGAATCTCTGAAACTACTGCAGGACAGAGTAGGAGAGACACTTGAACTAATAGGCACAGGAAGGAACTTCCTGAACAGAGTCCCAGGGTCACAACAAGTTGGAGAGAGACTCGACAAATGGGACTACCTTAAAATAAAAAGCTTCTGCACAGCTAAATCTATCGCAACTAAGCTAGAAAGACAACCAACTAATTGGGAAAAAATATTTACCAGCAATATATCAGACAAGGGGTTAACATCCTGTATATACAGGGAACTCAAGAAACTAATCCCTCCCAAACCTAACAAACCAATTACTAAATGGGCAAGGGAACTAAAGAGGGACTTCTCAAATGAAGAAATAAAAATGGCAAAGAAACACATGAGGAAATGTTCATCATCCCTGGTGGTGAAGGAAATGCAAATAAAGACAACCCTGAGATACCACCTTACCCCAGTCAGAATGTCCCACATCCACAAATCAGCCAACGACAAATGCTGGAGGGGATGTGGAGAAAGAGGAACCCTATTACACTGCTGGTGGGAATGTACACTTATACAACCACTTTGGAAAGCAGTCTGGAGGGTCCTTAGAAAGCTAAAGATTGACCTCCCTTACGACCCAGTCATACCACTTCTAGGCATCTACCCTGAACAACAGGAACCAATATACAAGGACACGTGCACCTCCATGTTTATTGCAGCACTGTTCACAATAGCTAGGATATGGAAACAACCCAGATGCCCCACCACAGATGAATGGATCCAAAAATTGTGGTATCTATACACAATGGAATATTATGCAGCCATTAGAAATGACAAAATAATGGCATTTGCAGGGAAATGGATGGAGCTAGAAGGAATCATGTTGAGCGAGGTAAGCCAAGAGCGAAGAGACAAACGGTACATGGTCTCCCTGATAAGTGGATGATAAATCCAAAATGTTAGGTGATACGACAAAACTAACAGGACTTAAGAAACAAAGAACTCCTGCTCATCTGGTTGAACCACTACTAAATATCCCCACGCTGCTGATCACATGTATGGTGTATAACATGTGAACACTGTTATATATTACAGACTGTGATAGACAATTTGTTCCAGGAAAGTTAGAATGAACTTGTGACTTAGAAACTATGTAATCAAAAAAAAAAAAAAAAAGAAGAGTGAAGAATCAAGCTTGATAAACGTCTTGGCTAAAGCATACAGACAACAAAAGAAAAGTTTCATGTGAAAGGCTGATGGCTTGGCCAAGCTTTTATACATTTGCTCGCTGTTACTAAAGAAAGTGTTTCAGCCTATCTCTTGCTGAGTAGCCTTCTGAAACAATGTTTTCTATTTTTTGCAATCATCTACTTATCTCTTACTAGTTTATTCCTACTATGAGTCAGAAAAAATATCTTCTGACTTCAATTCCTTATTGCAACTTGAACTGTCCAGCATATATCCTTTTTTGGTAAATCATCAATGCACATTTGAAAACAGTGTGCATTCTGTAGGTGCTGAATATTGTGCCTAAAATAACCTTCAATTTATTGAGATATTTAGGACTTCTATATCTTTATCCATTTTTTTAGTGTAGTCAATGAGTTACTGAAATACTTACGTTAGCATGTGATTGGGAGTATAGAGTTGTTTTCCACTTAATTTCAGTAGCTTATCCTTTAGAATTGTTAGGACCATTGTATTTTGCATATATAAATTATTAAGTCATCAATGATCTTATTTTTGTTTGTTTTTACTAGTCCTGGAGCTTGAACTCAAGGCCTGGGTACTGTCCCTGAGCCTTTTTTTCCCCCTTAAAAGACCTTTAAGTAGTTGTACAAAGGAGTTGCCGGTAATAAAGCAGTTTGGGAATACAAGCATCCCCACCCCTTCCCTTGCTCTTCTTAATTTTGTAGTATATACAATTGAATTCTTGACTGCATTTCCCTGACTTCTTCTCTTCATGCGTCTAACCCTCATTCCACCTTTTGCAAGTACCCATTTCCCACTGCTTATTTTTGTTGGGCTTTGACTTTGCCTTTCTAAAAAATTACACTATTTGTTGAGTTCTCCTTGATATTTTCCTTAATACATTTGTAATCACTTGCATACCGCCCAATGTGTTAATTTATAGATTTATATAGGTGTATAGGCTAATTCTAGCTTCCACATATGAGGTAAACCATGGTTCTGACTTACTACATTTTACAAGTCTTTCTCTTTCCTTCCCCTTCCTTCCTTCCTTGCTTGGTTGCTTTCTGCCAGTCCTAGGCTTGAACTCAGGATCTCAGCACTGTAAGGACAGAGCCTCTTTGTGGTAGGCCAGCACTCTACCACTTGAATCACAGCACCACTTCTGACTTTTTCTGAGTAGTTTATTGGAGATAAGAGTCTCACAGACTTTCCTACCTGGCTGGCTTCGAACTGTGATCCTCAGATCTTAGCCTCCTGTGTAGCTAGGATTACAGGCTTGAGCAACCAATGCCCAACTCTTTCCATTTCTTTACAAATGGAATATATCCTTTTTTCTAATGGATGAGTTAAAGTTCATTGTGTATGTGTACCACATTTTCTTGATTCATTCATCCATTGATTAGCATCTGGGGCCTGCACTTTTTAGCACAAGGCTAATTAATGCTCTACCACTTGAACCACAACTCCACTTGTGGCTTTTTCTTTGCATGTGTGTGGCTAATTGGAGATAAGAGTCCCATAGACTTTTCTTGTCCAGGCTGGCTTTGAACTACAATCTTAAGATTTCAGGCTCATAACTAGCTCAGATTACAAGGCGTGAGCCACCAGCACCCAGCTACCAATACTCTTTTAATTGGTCATTTTACCACTCTGAAATTTTCTATTTATCATCAATAAAAAAATGAAGTAATTCTTTATAATAATAGTAAATGCTAAAATATTTAGAAGTATTAACCCTACTTTTTAAATTTATCAAATTATTTTTGTATTTATTTCTAAATTTACTACATATTAAAATTATGCTTTTATCTAGGTGAGATATCACGGGTTCCAGACCACTGGATCTGGGTTGAAAGGTAAGAATTAGCAAAGCGAAAAAACTTTCTCACAATGAATCAGAACACAGATTCATGAATGAACTGCTTCCTTGGGTGTGGGGATGTAGCTCTCAAGATTTGGAGATTTAATTGGGGTCTGTAGACATGAAAGCAGTCATTCCTGGAAACTGGCTTTTCCTATACCTATTTCTATACCTCAGCTGTTTTTTTTTTGACCCTTGGTGGGTGGGGGAGTGGTATCCTGGTGCCTAGATGAGTCCACAGTAGTTTATCAACAATGTTAATGATAAGCTGACTAGCCTTAATTTATCTGGCCAACAGAACCTTCTACTCTTCATGGGATGCACGAGATGTGTGGCTGATTGTCACAAATGAGTTCATTAGTGTCAGTGAACCATTCTGTGCCAGCCCAGTGTGTCAATACTAGCTACTAGAAAAATTGTAAATACCACATTTTCACTTTTATTTCTTTGTCTGTAACACCCTTTAATTTATCTTTTATTGCATATTCCCCTTCATTACAACATGCACCTTTGGCTTAAAGTTTTCTTATGAATGTTTCCTGACATTCTGGACAATACAAAGACCTTAATGTTTTAATTCTATGTATTTCAATTTTACATACAGCTTAAAACTCATAGTATTATCCCACTAAGTGATTAATATCTACTCTGTTTTACCTTGTGGTTACTCGTTCTGTTGTTGTTCTACTGTGCTGATTATATTTCTCTCCAGGATCGTTTCCTTCTTTCAGTGTAAATCTGATAGTGAGGAATTATCAGCTCCTATTTGCCTGGAAAAACTACTTATTTTGCCTTCATTTTTGAGGGATATTTTAATTGAGAATTTCAAATATGTGATTCCACAGTCTCATGGCTTTCATTGCTTCTGTTGAAAAGTTAGTTGTAAGTGCTGCTTATTTGAAGATTAATGTGTTTTTCTCTGCTTCTTTAAAAGTTTTCTCATTTTCCACTGTTTTCAGCAGTTTTACTCTGATGAATCATGTAGACTTGCTTTTAGTTTATTTTCTAAAATTACATTTATATTAAGCTTTTAAGAGTCTCTGTCTCTTGTCTCTTTTAGAAACATTTATACTTTTTCTCCCTGTAGACTTCATTCTACTTTCTATTGAACTATTTTTCAGCTTGCTAATCCTCTCTTCTCTGTGTATATTGTCTATTAATTTATTTATTAATTTATTGTATTTTTGCCAAAATTTACCTTTTCATATATTTTAGCATATAACAGTTAGATGAAAGGCAAGCTGTCTTATGCTTTATCAGACATACTAATCATAATTATTTTAAGGTCTCTATTTGGTCATTCCAATAACTAAGTTATCTGTTGGTCTGTTTCTGTTATCTATTTTTTCCTCTTCTTTTCAGTCCTTTGGTTTTGTTTTATGACACACCTAGTAAACTGTAACTGAATGCCAGTATAATATCTGAAATATTATTATTTTTTATTGATAAGTTTTTTTATTGTGAAAATACCGTTCGGAGGGCTTACAATTGCATGAGCAAGGAAATGAGTACGCTTCTTATCAAGCATTGTTGCCTCCTTCTTTGTTTCCCCTTACCATTCCTGCCCTCCAACCTTCCCCCGTCCCTGCCAAAGTTGTAAAGTTCGTTTTTCAACATAATGTCTTGTACATCTCATGAACCCCAAGATAAGGACTCAAATTGTTTTTCTTTCTTGCTACTGTTTCTAACATATTTAAAAGATGATTTCTTTGTTGCTTTGTATGTCCTTCCCCCATGGTATAACCCCTGTTTTCACTGTATTTGATGTTGGTATAATTTGTGGAGGGGAAAGGGAAAAAACAAATTGTTTAAATAGGGATACAGGTGGACCCATTGCAATACCTGAAATATTATAATTTTTTAAATTTTTGGCCTGTCCTGGGGCTTGAACCCAGGGCTTGAGCGCTGTCTCTGAGCTCTTTGTGCTCAAGGCTAGCACTCTACCACTTGAGCCACAGCTCCACTTCTAGCTTCCTCTGAGTAGTTTCATGGAGATAAGAGTCTCATAGCCTTTTCTGGCAAGACTGGCTTTGAACCATGCATGATCTGCAGAGCTCAGCCCCCTGAGTAGCTTAGGATTACAAGTGTGAGCCACTAGCACCCGGCAGGTTAAAGATTTTTAAATATGGTCTTCCACAAAGACCAACTATCTGTGTACCTTCATGACTACATTAAAAGTTCACAGATTATAAGATTATTCTCGATTAGACACTTGACTCTTTTCAAACTTAGCAAATTTGTTTACTTCATTATTTAGAGACTGGGTCCTGCCATGTAGCCTGGGCTATTCTTGAACTCATGATCTTCCTGCTTCTGCCTCTGGAGTAGTGCTGGAATAGTAGATATGGGCCGACATGCCCAACTAAATAATTCTTACCTCATACTCTCTTTATTCTATCTTTATGGAATTTTATACTGAAAGAGCTAGACAGATAATATTATTTTGAACTTCAGTACAAATTTCGTGAGAAGTTATAGATATCTACATGAAGAAGCCCTTAGATTGGTCACAAATATTCATTACATAATGTCTAATATTTTTTTGGGGGGTCCGGTCATGGGGCCTGAACTCTGGGCCTGGGTGCTGTCCCTCAGTTCTTCAGCTCAAGGCTAGCGCTCTACCACTTGAGACACAATGCCACTTCCGGCTTTTTTCCTTTTGCTTATGTGGTGCTGAGGAATCAAACCCAGGGCCTCAGGCATGCAAGGCAAGCGCTCTACCACTGAGCCACCTTCCCAGCCCTTAATGTCTAATATTTTTAAACACTGCTATGTATTTGCTGAGAAAACTACTCTTACATTTGGATAAACTTAAATCAGTGTGTATTCCTGATTGCTCGGAAATTATTAACTTAGTACAAAAGTATTTCAAAAGGAGATCTGTTTTGTTTCTCTAAGGATTTGTTTTGATTCCAATCAATGGGCTAAAACTAGGAGACCTAGACAAAAATCTATTAATAAATTATTACCTTCAAATCCTAAATTTACATGTAGCCAAATATCGTTAAGTAAATTAAGTATAAAATAGCCCTGGTCTCTACAAAGTATGTCCCATACTATTCAAAAATTGGCAGTTCCCTTTCTAAAAAAAAAAAGTGCTCTATTAACAGACCCAATAATCTTAGGAGATAAATAGCTTGTATTTTGCAGATGTTGACACTGAAGCTTAGAGATTGGCAGAGATCATTCCCACTGTTTACAAGATAAATTCAGCAGCACACAAAGAAGCAGATGACACATTTCTGTCCATGTTCTTACAATGAAGTTCTTACAACTTCAGAATTTTCTACATTTCATACTATTGGTAGGAATTCAATGTTTAGTCTTTCCCTAAACAAAGAAGCTTATTGCCATGAGTGGTAGTGGAAAGAAAATGGGCTTTTCAAAATCAACATATTCTATCCATTGTGGTTCTTAATTGTTGGGTATTACCACCAGCCAAATTAAGTAAATACCAAATCTTTTTCAGGACTTTAGTGATTAAGACAAAAAAGAATTTCAAAGTCTTAAGTGGCTGCCACAAGTACTGAAATATGTTTCATTTCAATGCTACTAATTGCAATAGGAATATTAAAATTCTCCAAGCAAAGTCTTTCTCCAAGGTTCTCAGAATAAATCTGAACATGATACAGAGATAACACAATTAGTGTCTGTTGTCTTTACCTCATGTTATATAAAGCCAAATATAGTAGCTAGAACCTTTACCTTGACATCTGAAGTTTGGATTACTTTATTTCAGGGGAGTAAAGAAAAGGTAACAGAAACTGGCCTTCAATTAGTGTGATGACATCCACATATTTAAAACAGCAATAAAATTTATCACACCGAGGCCTTCCAACCGAAGAACCTAAACAAATCACAACAGCTTCCTCTTTGGTGCAGATAATCCTAAATTTGTAATTTAATATGACTAGTACTCCTAGAAGCTTTTGAATAATGCCAAGAAGAGTCTATAGAATTTACTTATTCAAACAAAACCAGGGAAAACCTTTCCTAAATAGATCTTTAAATCTGTATACTTCTTAGTTTTTAACTGAAACAAACTGAACAAAGACAACGCTACTTGTTCACCTCTGATCTCTACCTAGAACCACAGTTTTGATGAAACATGAGATTATTTGACCTTGCTTCTATGTTTTTAATCAGAATATTCCCAAATAGTAATATAACTCTCTTTTCAGCTATGCTAGCGAAGAAAAAAGTCTAGAGTTCCCATGATACAATTTATCCAACCTACTTTGACATTGTTTATGGAAACTAAAGAGGGCAACTATTCTTTCTACATTTTTTTGTTTTGTGTCAGTCATGGAGCTTGAACTCTGGGCCTGGCTGTAAATTAATTTTCAAATATTTGCATCAACTCAATAAGATTGATCTAGGCATTCTATACTCAATTTCTCTCCCTCCCGCCCCCCTTTTTTTTTTCTTTTTTTCTTCTTGCCAGTCCTGGGGCTTGAACTCAGGGCCTGGGCACTGTCCCTCAGCTCTTCAGCTCAAGGCTAGAACTGTATCACCTGAGCCACAGCGCCACTTCTGGCTTTTTCTGTTTGTGTGGTGCTGAGGAATCGAATCCAGGGCCTCATGCATGTGAGGCAAGCACTCTACCACTGAGCCACCTTCCCAGCCCTCTTTCTACATTTTTTAAAGGATTAAAAACCATTCAATGTTTTACCTCTTGTTCATGAAGTGGAAAGGGGGAATGAGCCATCCTCTTTGGATGGGAAACAAAGTAGAGGACCGTTTGAGGGGTAAAAATAGGAAAAGGGTAAGAGCAAAGGTTAAAGGAGTGATAGAGATGATCAAAGTGCTTTGTGCATGTATGACAATAGAATAATAAATCTTGTTAAAACTTTCGCGCGCGCGCGCGTGCGTGCATGCGTGCGTGCGTGTGTGTGTGTGTACATGCGTTCCTGCACGAACCTGTCCTAGAGCTTGAACTCAGGGCCTAAGCACTGTCCTTGAGCTTTTTTGCTCAAAGCTAGCACTCTACTACCACTTGAGTCACAGCTCTACTTCTGTCTTCTTTTTTGATGGTTAACTGGAGACTCAGGTCTGGCTTTAAACCATGATAATCAGATCTCAGTCTCCTAACAAGCTAGGATTACAAGCATGAACCACCAATGCCTGCCCCAAAATTTATTTTTAAAAGTAGACAAAAAAATGGACAAATAGTATATGAAAGAAGAACAGAGGGGGTAACTTTGATCAAAGAACATTATATTCCTGTATGGAAATATAACAACGAAGCTTCTTTGTATAATTAATATATGCTACTAAAGTGAGGGCAAACATTTAAAATGTAAAGTCACATCTAAATGGTTGGTATATGTACAAGTCACTGATAGTCTTAAGATTCTAAACAAGGGGCTGAGAAGGTGGCTCAGTGGTAGAGCGCTTGCCTTGCATGCCTGAGGCTCTGGGTTCGATTCCTCAGCACCACATAAGCAAAAAGAAAAAAGCCGGAAGTGGCGCTGTGGCTCAAGTGGTAGAGCACTAGCCTTGAACTGAAGAGCTGAGGGACAGTGCCCAGGCCCAGAGTTCAGGCCCCACAACTGGAACCAAAAAAAAAAGATTCTAAACAAAAACAATAACACCAAAAAAAAATCCCAAAAAACCCTGTGACTCTTTCAAGAAGGTTGTTTCTATTGGCATGGAGAATTTATTATTTCTGTAGAAGACACTGTGTTCTCCATAAGGTCAAAGTCATTGGTTAAACTGTTTGAGTTGTATTCATTATCACCAGCCTGTGGTCTTAACACTTGTCCTGAGCCTTTCCAGACATAGAACTTGCCCTTTCTCTGATATTGTCTTATGCAAACACAAGCCCAGCGTGAACTTGTTTTACTCCTTATAGCCGAAAAGTATAGGGAGAGCTAGAAACAACTCAGCCAAATGCTACCCTTGTGAGATCAGGATCTTGCACGGAGTCACAAAGAGAGATAGGATTCACTTCAAGGACGAAGACAGTGCTCTCTGGTCTCGGGGCATTGCACTATCCAGCCTCAGAGCCATTCAAGCCGCTGAGCGTTGAAATGTGGTAAGGTTCTCACTGCTGCTCCTGTTCTAGCCCTCCCACATAGATCCACGGGGCTCCACAAAACATCCACCCAAGCCATCATCATTCAGAAACAGTCACAAGTCTGAAGCAATTCAGGTTTGGAAATGATTTCACAGTCACTTGGATCTGGACAAGGAACTCATTAAATGAAAAAAAATCCAAACTGCTTCAAATATTGGACCAATTATAGTTTGATACAAGTTACATGCTAAAATGGTTTCAGATTTGAATCATTTCAATCACGGAGCAGATCAACTCAGTAAAAATCCCAAATATCACCAAGTGTTTGGGGAGTAACAAAGACGTATCTATTCTCCGTCTTCTCGCCACTGCCCCTTCTTTACCCCACTCCTGTTTCTTTCTCTTGAGACATTTAAGGTTATATATTGTTTCTAGTATACTATAGAACTGTGTGGGTTTTGTTGTTGTTGTTGTTTTGTTTTTTTTACTGATCTGGCCCACTCTCTAGAACACCAGCCACACCCTGCCATTAACAAGGAACCTCCATCATTTCATTGGCTTTCATAAGCATAGCTTACTGGAAGGCACCAGATTGCATTTTGGATATTGTATTTGTGGATTGTCAGAGACTGAAAGACTTCCAAGGCTTAAAAGATGACCAGGGTCAAGAAAACGCAAGATCTTCACCACTGGAAACCGAACCCATCTTAAGATACCCTTGAGGTAGGGGCCTGGGATTACCTCGTTTACTGCATGTTTGGAAGGTCTTCCTCATTTTAATCTGCTTGCCCTGCTGCATTCTATTGTTGGCTTAGAAAAATTAATGAGTTAGACTAAGTTAACACTGGTAGACCTTTCCCTAAAAGGATTTTTTTTTAAGGAATAGCAGGCCATCCTAATGGCTGAGGCTACTAAAAGGGAATTAAATAGTGCTCACACTTGCTTGGCACCCAGGCTCACGAAACTATGGTACCCTTGGAGGGACTCCTAGCATCTTTTAGGTTTTTAAAAAACTTCCTCAAGTGGTTGAGTGGTATCCATCCACGCAAATGTTTGGGGAATGCCAATATAAAGCACGCTCTCTCTCCCCTTCTCTTACCTTTGGTCCCTAAGGCTCTCACCTCTACCTCTGCATCTCTGGTTTTCTGGGCTCTGCAGACCAGCATCACAGACTGCCTGCTCCACCTCTTCTCTGACCTATCTATACAGTGGGCATAAACCAATAAAAGTATATTAAATTGCAAATTTAATGTACAGCAAACCCTCCAGGAGTGAGGCCAATTTCTTCTTTGTTTTTGTAAAAAGAGGCAAATTTAGGGAGGGGGCCAAGCACGGTGGTACACAGCTGTAGTTACCCACCCACCCCAAGCACACACTTGTGAGGATGAAGCAGGAGAATTAGGAGTTCAAGGCCAGCATGATCTACCTACTGAGAACTTGTGGGGGAAAAAAAGTGGAGGGAGAACAATTATCAAGGGGGAAATTGCTCAGGAGGCCTGAGCAATTGCTTCGAGGCCTATAGAGTAAGACCAGGCAAAGAACATTTATGCCTATCTCTGCGGCACTGACTCTCACCTTGCATACAAAGGGGTGGGGAGCGGTGGGGGAGTGGCAATCATTCAAATTCAGGATAGCCAGAACTGTCTCACTATGGCAGCATGGAAAGTCCAGAGACAGCTGTGCTGTTGCTCCTAATTTGCTCCAGACAACACTGGGAGAGAAGTCCATCTGCTGCGGCTGTCTAATGGTGCTCTGGCCAGTGGCTGTGGCAAATCCAGCTGGGATGATGCCACTGCTGGGTGGCATCCTAGGACAGGCTTAGGTTTCATACTTTGCTTGCTAGCTGCTCTTGACTGCAAGCCAAGTCAGGGCTTAGTGTCCCACTGGTTTGAACAAGTTTCATGCCTCAATTAATCCAGCACACACACACCCACCACCACCACCACCACCAAAGAAAGAAAGAGTTTACAAACTTTATGGACCATGATACCAGGAGCAAGGGGGACCCAATACTTTATTCAAATACAAGGAAAATAATGCATTCTTTGAGAATCTTAGCAGAGTATACTTATACTATTTGTCCCATCAGCTCCTTTATTGCTTTTTGGAACTTCATAGAAAAAGGAAGCAACTGCAACGTGAACAGCAAAGCAAAGACCTGAAGGTCAAAGGTGCTTCCAGGAACATTTCTGTATCAAAGTAGGAGCTGGAAGTCTAGTACATTTCCTCTTGATTTGTTCTTTCGGCTAAGTCTCCCAAGATTCTTAGTGCTAGTTGAGATATTGGTCTCCTAAAACTTGGACAGAGTCCACGGCTGAGCTCACCACGACCACAAGGAATTCAACCCATGCTAATGACTTATGGTACCTGCTAGCCTAAGACAGATACAAGCACAGAGATTCAAGAAGCTAAGGTTCCATGTCCTCCAGTCATTTCCTACTTACGCTCCAGCTATGGCCAATGGAAACGGAAGTCCTCAACCGGGCTTTAAGTAGAGGCCGAGTTGGAGAATTTTGAATCAGAAATGGCATTTTCTTCCCACACCTACATCCTACATATTGTCTGCATTTATTTTACTTTTAACTTGTGATGACTGCTTGAAGAAAAATTAGCTGAAGGCTTCTGGTTTCCCAAGATTGAATATAGCTAACTGCTTTATGTCTTAAGTCCCCTGAACTTGCCCTTTCTCATGCTACTATATTGCAGGACTAAGTATCAGGGTTGTTTTCAGTGTCCTGGCTGATGATGGCATAATATTCCTATTACCCTAAACTAGTTGTTATAAAACTTACATTTCTCCTGTTCCAGACTGAGAACTGAGACTCTTGACTTTTTTTTTTTTTTGGGGGGGGGTCCGGTCGTGAGGCCTGAACTCTGGGCCTGGGCACTGTCCTTAGCTCTTCAGCTCAAGGTTAGCGCTCTACCACTTGAGCCACAGCGCCACTTCCGGCTTTTTTTCTTTTTGCTTCATGCATGCAAGGCAAGCACTCTACCACTGAGCCACCTTCCCAGCCCTCTTGACTTTTAATAACTGGTTTGCCACTAAGCTTGCTACATGGCCTTGACCTAAATGACCTGATTATCGAGGGGCCTACTTCCTTGTCTGCGTGAGGGTGGAGGAGGTTCAAAGAGCAAAACCATATTAATTATTCTCAAATCTAATACCCTATTATGTTCAGTTGTAGAACTTTGTAAAAACCAGGGTATAGGGTTTCAAGATTTTTCTTTCTATTGCATCCCGAGCCTGGAGCCTCTGCTACCCCTCACTCGTCAAAACAGGACAGAAAGAGACAGACACACTTTTAGCATTACTTGTATGGGAATCATTCTTGTAGAGGTTAATGTTGACAGTCTAAAAGGTCTTAGATAGCCTTTTCCATTACTATTCTGAAGACACAGAGAGACTGAGTGTTTCTTCAGAGCTGATCACCTCCCTTCCTCTCACAATATCCAGAGCCTTCTTAGTACAACCAGATACAGGAAATTAATTGAATTTGGACAGGAGACAAAGCAACATAAACTAAAGGGCCTTGGGAAGAAAAAGAGGACCAAAAGCAAAGAAATTCTTTGTGCTGACTACAAGACAAATAGCTACATAGGGCCACCAGATTAAGATACTGCATCCATCAGCAGGCAAAACACCGTGAGAAAAGCCATGTCCTTCTCAAATTCAAAGAGCCTTTAGATACTGTGTAAATAAGATATTAAGGTCTTTTGTAGGAGGATGTGCCCTCCACTTACAGGTGGTTATTCTTGGAGTCTCTCTCTTTGTGGGAAGAGGTACCCAATTGCCCTCACCCCCATGTTAAGTTATCATTCCTGCTTCAGGACACTGAGTCCAGCAGGCAGAAATGGCAGCTCAGATCTCATCCTGTAACACAGATGCTTCATGCAGGGGATAATGAGTACCCCATAACCAAAGGACGGGGAAAGTATCTTTGGGGGTATCAGACCTGTGCTTCAGTCACAACTCCTCTTTCTAAAGCCATCTGAACTTTGGGAAAGTGACTTAGTCTCTGTGTTTGAACTTCAGTCCGACTGTATACTACAGAGAGATGAAGATGCCTGCTAAATGAACAAATCCAGTGGCAATAATAAACCTACGAAATCAACTGTCAGGCTTCGTTGGATATATGAGCATCTTACCCTTCGAACCATTTTTCTGCTTTCTTGAGCCACTTTCTCTGCCTAGTTCTGGAACATTACTTTCTATTAATTTCTACTACCATCATCATCATCATCATTGGTCTCTGTGGCTATTTTTTTTTCCAAGCCTCTTTTGCTGAATTATTTTAACCTCACAATTTCTAACTATTTGTCTGCCAGGACTCAGCAGATCTTTTCTCTTACCTGCTGATTCTTATTTCCTAGAGAATCTCATTGAGCTTATGACTGAAGTCTGATGTATATTTTAGGTTACACTTTTGGAATACAAACAAAAACAATTCAATTTATTTAAAATAATAATGACTCATCCATTTCTATGAGTCCAGTCACTATTTTTCATGCTAATAACCTTCAAATATCTATCTCTAGCCATGAATTCTAAATAACTCACTCAAATTGCCTACTCTATGACTTTATTGAGTGTAGTAACAGGAATCTCGCACATAATATATAAAGGAAACTCATTTTCCTATCCAAACCTATTTCTTTTATAACCTTCCCAACCTTAAGGAGTAGCATCTTCAGTTATCCCAAAAACCTATAATTATTTTATCTCATTTCATACTTTCATTACACCAGTAAAATTTTCTTAAATTAAATTCCTATCTGGCTTCTACCACTGAAGTTCATCCTAGTTGAATTCTCCACCATCCCTCCCCATCATCCTTCTCCTCCACTATTGCAATTAAAGAGTCTGTTCCATCCGCCTTGCCTTTCTAGAGTCTGCATTCCACAGGACATCACTTTTTCCTCATCTAGTTCCTCCCATGCCTTCCCTACTCATTAATAATAAAATCACAAGATCTTCCCATGGCCTTCCCACGAGAATTACATGACATTTTTTTGCCTCTCTAGTACCTCTCTAACCTCTAAGTCATTCAGCATAGTTATCACTCCTTTCCAGACACACTGTCTGCCATGTTGGTTCTTAGACATGTCATGTATGCGCCTTCCTTGGGCCCAGCCCTCTTTTGAGAATACTCTCTTCTGTAACTACAGTTCTTAAGCTTAACTTTGCTAGTTGTTCAAAAGTTACCAGGGCTGGGAAGGTGGCTCAGTGGTAGAGTGCTGGCCTTGCATGCATGAGGCCCTGGGTTCGATTCCTCAGCATCACATAAGTAGAAAAAGCTGAAAGTGGCACCATGGCTCAAGTGGTAGAGCGCTAGCCTTGAGCTGAACAGCTGAGGGACAGCGCCCAGGCCCAGAGTTCAGGCCCCACAACCGACAAAAAAAAAAAAAGAAAAAAGAAAAAGAAAGAACAAAATACTATCCGAAGTCTGGATAGTTGCATATCCAGTTCTATTTTCCTCAAAAAATGTATCAACAATTAACATGGCTGTTTTGTTTCTTAAAATTACACATATGAAAACTGCTGTGTCCTTAACACCAAGACAAGTACCTGGTAGATAGTAGAGAGCTTAATAAATACTTGTTAAATGAATAAACACAGACAGAACGCAAATGATATAATAAAGAAGATAATATGGGAGAAGGGTTTGATGCACATTATTAAATTTGCAGCAACTAGTTATTCCTTCTCTATCTTCAAACATTTGTTGCACTCCTACTATAATCTACTCTGTTGAATAATGGTGATTTAAAAAAATGTCTTAGCTACACGGACTATATACTATAACCACTATCTGCCAGTAAGAGAGATAGACCAATGTCTAAGACAATGTGCTCTAGAGTTACTGAAGAGACAATATTCTCTGGAAACACAGATAAGAGGACAGAGGGAAAAGTTACAGAACGGTAATGTGGAAGCTAAGCCTTCGTAGATATATGGGGTCTTTGGATAATAAGGAGGGTAGTTCATTTCCAGAAACGTGTAAGGGAGGTACAATAACATGAAGATGATACCCTCAGTGACAGCTTCTTTACTCCTTAATTTAAGAGAATGAAGAGAAAGTATGGAACTTAAAGCACTGCAGGGTCTTTCATCTGGGTATATAGAATAAAAACCTATTTCCTCGGTTTTGATACTAGAAGGCAGTGATTCCCTTAACAAATAACTAAGGAAAGAGAAAAGAGATTAGTTGTCTAAGGCCACACAACATGATGATGCAGGGTCTGTGATTAGCACTCAAGACCGGCCAACAACCTCTGCCCTATGAAGTAAAAGGTGAATGATTACCTTTGCCAACTAGTCAAAAACATTTCCAGAACTACCTTCCAGATCTAATGACTTCACCTTGCTTTTTGTTTTTTTTTGTAATTAGTCACAGATTAATTGGATCAAACTGGCCATATGAAATTAACGTTCATTGAGAATTTGTCCTACTGTAACTTGTATTAGTTTCACCACAGTTTTTATGGGAACTAGATGGAAGGCAGCACTTTTGCTTTTATAATTGAGAACTACTGTCTTGGTAGATTTTAAGTGCATAATTTGTCCAAACTTTTTTTTTTAAGAGGCAATGCCTAATTTTAGAATCGGGTTTGTTTGATGCAATGCAGTGTTCCTTTGGCTAATTAACTACTGAAATGAGATCTAGTCAAATGCCCAAGTCCACCTATCTGTGTGTTTCTTTTGAATTATCTATATGGCAGGGTATAACATTCTTGGCCTTGCCCATGTGAGACAGAATTGTTTGCTCACTGGAAATTCCATCTTCCATTGTAATTGTATATTTATATTTATATGTTTCTCTAGCCAAGTTATACCGCATGTACCCCAGGACAATTTTTCTGCTTTAGCTGTCATATAAGCATGGTCATATGAATCACTCTCTTGTATCCAATTATAACATTGCTAAAGAGGAAAGAATGACCACCAATGGTAAAGTTATCCTAGTCAATATGATTAGTCTTTGTAAAACCATAAACAAAGTCAGGAAGGGATCTTTTTTCAAGCATTTTGCTGACAGCTCTTGCAAAATCCTGGAATGACAAAGAGGAGAGGAAATAGTTCTTCATCTACACATACCCTTTCTTAGAGGAAGAAAATATTAAAATCCCACACATAATGGATTTGCCTCCAGATGAGTTCTTCTATAGCAAATCTCAATGATACCTCCATTCTTCTGGATTTCTTTTGTTGTTATTGTTTGTTCTTAACTTTAGAGATGTGCTATACTAAGGATACACAGACTGTAAGAACTAAATGGGACTCATCATGGTGATCAAGACATGGCGGGCCCCTCATCGAAGACATCATTCTACACTGAGTAATGAGTTTGACTTTGCCCATCTGTAGTGGTCATTATAACACCTCAAATTCCAGACTCATTATGAGATGAAATGCTATACTCTTGGGGTTTTGTTTGTTTGTTTGTTTTGAAATGCTATACTCCATATTGTCCAGGGCTACATAAGATCAGGTCAGTTTGTTCAGATCCCCTCCTCATCTTTTTCCTTCTTTTCCTCATAATGAGTCTTTGTTACAGACCAGATATAATGCTAAGTAATTCCCTTACAGTGTCACACAATTTAATTCTATGATAACCTCTGTGATGAAGTAGGTCTAACTGGGCCTTTTTCCTAAATCCGAGTGATTTTCTCTTTTTATAAAATGCACACACTATATACAAATAAATGGACCCTAGAGCTGTTATAATTTTATACAAGTAGAAAAATAATCTACTCAGTAATTTTAATATATGTTTAAATTTGATTTGTTTTCCCATTGACCAGAGAAAAGAAAACTGAAAAGGAAAAAAGGAAATTTATTTTGTTAAATTTTCTTTTTACTACAGCTCCATATTGCTTTAAGTTGAAAAAATAAAAGTAAAAAGTGATATAACATGTATATGTGTGTGAGAGAGAGAGAGAGATACTAGAGATTCAATAATTTTTCAAGTATAATGAAATTCTTAGGGCAAAAGATTAACAGTCTTTGTGTTAGATATACAAAATAGTAAAGTAACAGGCAATAGGGAATATAAGAGTAAAGAAGCATTTGGCTTTGCTCAGAGTAGAAACAAATATTCAAGAAGAAAAACACTGTGAGGAAAGACCAGGTGGTAGGTTACCGTAAGTTCGAAGAACAACTCAGCCAGCAGTGACTCAAACAGAAGAGACTCTTTCTCATGCTGTAAATCCCTTCATCCATGTCATCTTTCAGACTGGTCTTCCCTTATCAATCAGATACCCTCTCTGTTTCTCTCCCTCCCCCCTTCCTCTAGCCACAGTTGGAAAAGATTCTGTGCTTTGAAGGACTCGTGAGTCAATCTGAGTCTACTTAGATAATCCACAATAACCCTCCATCTCAAGATCCTCTACCTTAATCACACTGGGGCAAAAAAAAAGCACCCCTTTTGCTATTTAAGGTAATACATTCACAGATTCTAGGTATACCTTAGTTCATTTCGTTTGCTGTGGCAAAACGCTTGAGACTGGGCAATCTATAAATAATGGTTTGTGTAGTCCATGGTTCTTAAGGCTGAGGGATTGATTTAACAGCAGGATCTATTTGGTACCTGGAAGGAATTTTCTAGCTCTTTCATAACACAGCAGAAGGTATCACATGGTAGGGCTAGCTCAGGCAGATCTCTGTTCTTAGGGAGCCACTAATACCATGTTGAGGACTTGACCCTCCTAATCTACTTAATCCAAAAGACTGGCCAAAGGCTCCACCTCCAAATACCATTAGCATATGAATTTGGGCACCAAGTTTCTCACACATGAACATTTGATGGATACCTTCAAAACACAGTCAAGAATTAGAACATGAGCATCTTTTAGGGACTATTATTCTGCCTACCACGCCATAGGATATTGTTAAACAAGGAAGTTGCATAAAACCCGTGTATTTTAGGAAGGAAATTCTCTAATAGCAAAACCAGCATGGAACTATAATAGTTTCATGCTTGAGCCACACATGGAAGAAAAGAACTTCCATGTGTTTTTAGCATAATATAGGTGCAGATCTGTACCTACACACAGACATCCATAGGTATTCTGGCAAGAAGACATCACTTTTACATATTCATCTTTTTTGTTGTGGTGGTTGTTGGTCATAGGGCTTGAACTCACAACCTGGGTGCTGTCCTTGAGCTCTTTTGCTCAAGGCTAGTGCTCTATCAGTTTGAGCCACAGCAACATTTCTGGTTTTCTGGTGGTTAATTGGAGATAAAAATGTTACAAACTTTCCTGTCTGGGATAGCTTGGAACCACCATCCTCAGATTTCAACCTCCTGAGGAGCTAGGATTACAGGCATGAGCCACCAGTACCGGACTTCTATGTTCATCTTTACCACGTGTTATTTAGATCACCAAGAAGATCCCTAATTCCCATAGCTCTGGAAGTAGTTTCTCACTTCCTATTTTGTATCTCTGAAAAAAAAAATCCATGGAAGAAGGTAGGGACCAGATCTGAGAAACCAACATTTCATCAAGCAGGAATTTTCTCCTGTCAGGCACTGGGATTTCAGGGGTGACCTTTCACACGATGCATCTCCTCCTCGAGTAGTATGAAAGGCCACTTTTCTGCGTTTGTTGTGTTCACCAGGACTCTGGAAAGAGCACCATAAACTTAAATGCTTTTGAGTAATAATTTATCAGGATGGAGAAACCATGAAAGAATGCTAGGAAAAAGAAACCCACAAAATGGCTACAGCTCAATTACTGTTTCCAACATAAGCGCTTTTTAAAAAAAAAAAATGTTTGTCTGGCTTCCCGATGCATTTATGCGTGATATGTTCAGTAATGAAGAAAGGAGGACAGAAAGGGAATCCCTGCAGTATAAATTCCAGGAAACACTGCAGATTCATCCAAAGGTCACTTATAAATCAGAACAAGCCCAAATTCACAGGCTAGTCTCAAACAGAATCAAATAGCCTGCAAAAGTGAGATAAATAAATGACAAAAGCCATCATTTTCACCCCCTTAAGAATATTTATAAAAAGCAGCATGCTAGTCTGCTGATCAGGCAAACAAGAATAGCCAGGGGTATTCTTAACTTAAGGATGTTGAATAACACAGCAAAAGAATGATCTTTGGCATTTGGCAACCTGCATGGTGCATGACATATTGTCGGTTCAATTTTCTTGGGCGTGTGCAGCTCACTAGGATTGCCTACACATGTTTCCTCTGGAAAAAGATGTCAGAAAGTGTGAACTGTTCTTTAGCAGAAGAAGCCACATGTGTCCCAACACTCACTTCTTTATTACAAAGTTTTCTTTCCTCCAGGCAGCCATTGCAAAGTCCTCTTCCCTAGAACCTACCCCAGGTGTCCGTAAGCATATTTACGGTTTGATACAATTCTGTTCCTACTCCACTGCAACCTTTCTAAACTTCATCTCTTCCTTTTGCATCCAAGGCGTCAGGCAGCTGATTATAGGCAGATGGAACCTAATGGAGTGCTATGAGTAGACTGAGCTCCCTTTCCAGCGAAGTGACATTTGGAGCCTCCACACCCAACCCTACCATAGTGTTTTGGCTCATAATTTGAGTAGGTGTTATGAGTAAGAGATGAAGTGGAAGGTGATGTCTGGAAATGGAAGACCAAGAAAAAGTCCTAAATGTGGGAGCTGTGAGCATTTAGCTGAGAGAATGC
The DNA here is from genome assembly GCF_000151885.1 of Dipodomys ordii. NCBI lineage: Eukaryota > Metazoa > Chordata > Mammalia > Rodentia > Heteromyidae > Dipodomys > Dipodomys ordii. Next base: position 11,932,172 of record NW_012267227.1, read on the forward strand.
ATGTACTGAAGTTCGGGAAATAGAACATTAAGGGGAAATTGCATCTACTTCATAGGTTTGCCTTTGCTTCTGGCCTGCCTTTTGTGTATGTGTATGTAGGGGGGGCAGGGACAGGGGAGAGTTAGTGCCCACCAATAGTACCATAGAGGCAGATAAGTTCAGCCACGTGTCTAAGTGGTTTCCTACTGTGGGAATTACAAGTACTTGAGTGATTCCCTTTGAAATTCCAAAGTTGTTTAAGCATTCAAGGAGATACAACAGGCCTTGTGAGTTTGTGGCATGTCTCATCCAGATAAGCCAAGGGCCCTTAGAGCCCTCCAAATGCATTGCCCAACTTTAGAAATCCAGAAATGGTAGATTTACCCTAGAAGGATGGCCCCTTTAGAAATCCAGAAATGGTAGATTTACCCTAGAAGGATGGCCCCTCTCTGAGTTAGCTAATCCCTATTTTAACAAATTTCCAGGGAGCACACTAGCAGACGAAGCAATCAAAACCTAGGACCCAAAGACCTCCTTAATCAGAACTTACACACTGTCTTTAACCACCTATCCTAGTTATCCCAAGACCAGGTACCAAAGTATTAGGTATTGAAACTAGGCTCCAGGGTCAGCTGGTATCATTCAAACTAGTCTATCTTTAACCTGTTTACTTTCCTTGCCTGTTCTTTCCCCTTGCCCCCCCCCACCCGTTTTCCTCTCCCTTTGACTCTGTCTGACTCTGTGCTTCCCCATGTAGCCCAAGGGGCAGAGCATGGATCCTATCTTGGTATTTGTGAATATATTAAACTACCTTTTCAGTGTCTGGGCCTCAATGTATCCAGGCAGTAAAACCTGTATTAATTCATATGGAAAGTTCCTGGAGCAGAGGATCTCAAGTCTATTCCTTTACGTATGCGTGTGTGTGCATGTGTGTGTGCATGGTTGGTGTGTGTGTGTGTATCCAGTACCTCCTGCATGGCAGGTAAACATTCATATTCCTCAGCTACTCTGTTCCCCTACCCCGGCCCAAGCTCTAACATTCTTTTATCCTTTTACTTTAAATAGGTGATTAGTACACTGTCTTTAAAATAGGTATTTCAGTTAGAGTAAGGTTTTGAACTTCCAAATTACCCAGTCTTTAATGCTAAGGGTCTTCTGAATCAGGAGTCATGTAAAGAGAGGCTACACAGAATCTTGTGTAAGAGTCATTGCTTAAGTGTGGACAAGGGAAAATATGAGTTCTGTTTTGGGAAATCTTTCATTTTATTCTATTACAGCTGAAGGGTAAAACTCGTTTGAGCATGCTTCTCTTGGGTTCTCGTTAGCTTTTTCTGCTTCCTTTAGCTCTTCCTCCTTCTTTGCCTTCGGATAGTGTGATTGTAAAAATATCAGATGTATGTTGAGAAGGATTAAGAAAATATTGAGAGAAAAAGTAACTCTTTAAAAGGCACATGAAATAAAAAAAACCCACAAAAATACATTCGAGCATACGAAGAATTAGGCTCTATGAGAATATTCCTGAATATTTACTGAATGAATGAACAACATTTTAATTTGGCATGAAGAGTGATTCACTGTGAAGTCTTCAGACTTGACTCCACCCTTCTTTGCTTTTACTTTTTGTTTGAAAAACAATTATCCCAAGCTCTCTCCAAATATACTTCATAGAACTGTTATGAGGAATCATTTGACTTTCAAAATAAATCTGGAAATTGCTTTCAGATACTATAAAATTGCAGGAAAGGATTATGTGTGCAGGGCAAAATTACGCAAGCATCTGTGTGAGAGGATAAACAAGGAAGTGCATTTCAGTTCAAGAATCAACACTTTAGTTCAAGCTGCAATAAAATAGTGCCATGGTTATTTGAAATCAACAAAACAGTTGTGTTTTGTTTTTATTCCAAAAGTTTTGTGTGAGTTATTTTGTTATTATTGTTGATGCTGAAAAAGACATCCATTCATAAAAAAAAAAACTCTCTGGGAAGTCCGACAAAACAAAGTACAATCCTCTGAAACAATCCAGGATTCAGACTGAAGTACAGTTGGCTGTACATGGGGGGAACGCAGGCTCACCTTTCTACTTCACCTAAAGCTGCCAAGGGAAACCTTCCAAATATTATAGAGAAACAAGATGCCTCTGACTCATATTCTATTTTCCTTTGAGTCTGGCTCAAAATACTTTGCCCAAATGGGAAAAAAAGGAGGAGGAGGAGGAGGAGGAGGAGGAGGAGGAGGTGATGGGAGGGGAATAATGCAGGCACAAACACTAAAAGTCAAGGAACTAATTTTGTGCAGAAAATAATCAAGCTGTGCAGCCTCTTGGATGACATTGTACTAAAAAAAGGAGAAAAAAATAATCCAACATATTTAACGGTGTAACTGAAAGATGATAAAGAATAATGGAACCCAGTCCTTTCTCCTGTAACAAAACACATGTGGAAGAGTATGTAGCTTTCCCCCAGCACTATTTCTAAGGTTGGACAAGACACACTCATCTGTTGACTTCAAATCCATCCATGGAAATTTACCCCACCACCATGGTAGCTCCAGAGAGACAAAGATAAAAATGTTCACAAGATCCTTCAGGGGAGTATGTGTTTGGCCACTTATGCCTTGCTTTAAGTTCAAACAATCTTTAAAAAAAATCCCAAAGACCTTTCCATTCAAGTAATAGATGCAGGTGAGTAATACCATCTGGCATCACCAAAACGAAATTTCTATTGTCTGTAAGACAAAGAATTCTAGGGCATGGAAGACAGATCAATATTTAAAGTTTGGGTATACCATTTAGCTTAACTCTTCCCATTTGGAAGATCAAACAGCTGAGCTCAGTGAAGGAATTGCACACTGGAAATTATCCTAAAGCCTTTTGTTTGTTTGCTGGTCATGGGGCCTGAACTCTGGGTCTGGGTACTGTCCCTCAGCTCTTCAGCTAAAGGCTAGGGCTCTACCACTTAAGCTACAGCACCACTTCCAGCTTTTTCTGCTTATGTGGTGCTGAGGAATTGAACCCAGGGCCTCAAGCATACAAGGCAAGCACTTTACCACTGAGCCACCTTCCCAGCCCTCCTTAAAGCCTCTTTACATGCAATGGAGATCAGACCTTCCCCTTGGCCTTCTAGTCAGGCAACTGTGAATGTCTTCATAGGTCCTGCTTAAATGATTTCCTACATCATGAGACACGAGGGACAGAATCTGAGGGCCTTATAGACACACCCCACGCTTCCTTCTGAACTTATTGCCTTATAGATTCTAAAATACCAGATGACTCTAGATCCAGGTCTCAGAGCCAGCTGAAAGCGCAAGGTGAGCCACAGGTTTGGTATTCCCCAGGGCAAAACAAAATACAATAAGCCTTGCCTTCCCAAACTTGCCTTTTTTCTTTCCTCTGAAAATATTTTATTTTTAGCAAGACCCAATGGCCAACAGCACATGGCTCAGAGTCACCTTCTTTCTCTAATTATTTGGAAGGTTTTGTTTGGCCTCTTCAGGTGGTGAAGAAATGTGAGCCTTGTCCTTGTTGAGTGCTTCGTCCGGCCAATTCCATGTCAGTTTGAGTACTGGCCCATTTCAGAGGCCCCTGCTTATACACTCATTTCGTCCAACTTCCCAGTTTTTATGAATGGGTTTGATGAATGAGTCTATTTCCAGAACTGAAACGATTTACCCTACAAAATGCTCAAAATTTTTATTGTGAAGAGAAATCCCTAGGAAGGCTTATTAAAATAACAGATTACTGGGTCCCATCCCTGCATTCTAATTCAGTAGGTCTGGAATGAAACAAATTCTACCGAGCTCCAAAGTAACAATGCTTTAGTCCCAGGGTTCACTGTTAATGGGAGCTGTGACTCCCTGGGACTCAACTTTAGATAGGTTGCTGTTCACCTCAACTTGCTACAATATCTTCTGCTTAGCCCTCACGCTGACCTGACTTGGCAGGTTTTATGTGAGTGGGAGGTGATGAAAATAATTGGTATGGTCATCTTCTATCAGGAATATTGCTGGGTTTTATTCCTACTTCTTTAGTGAATATTTTAGATGTCTCTTAGGCTCACTTACGTTATTATTTTGTCCTTTCCTCAGAAATGACTATAAATTCCTGTAAGTTCCATATTCTAAATATTTACAGAAACAGTCATTCGCCTCTATCTCCTTTCTCACATTATTACTATTATTAATAATGCATTCCTGGGGATTGAATCTAGATCCTTGCGCATGCTAAGCGAGTGCTCTACCAGTTGAGCCATGCCCTCGATCCCTTTTGGTTCTTATTTTTCCATTTTATTTTTAAGACAACTTGGTCTTCAGTGTGGTGGTGGAAGCTTTAAAAAGCAGAACCGAGAGACAGGTCCTTCATCAATAGGGCAACTTTGGAAGAGATGAAGGTGTCTCATGGGACTCTGGTTAGTTGTGGAGAGGGTTGTGGAGCTGGTTGTTATAAAAAACCTGAGGCCACACCCACCTAGTCCCTCTGCCTTCCAGTTTCAAGATGTGTCCCTTCTTCTTGCATGTACCCCATCAGAGGGCTCTGGGAAGAGTCTCTATCTGTTCTTTAGACTTTCAGCCTCTCAGGCTGTGAGGTAAATCATTTTTTTTTCCCCCAAAGAAATGCCTGCCTCGGGTTTTTCAGTATTGTGGTGAAAAAAAACAGACAAATACGAAATTATGGTTTCTGAGTAGTTATACTTTGAGCTAATCATAAGGAGATTTCCCTTTGCTTGCCCTAGCTGCAGAGTTCTTTAAATGGAGGTTTCTTTCTTTCTTAGGCTTTGGGACTCCACACAGCAGAAGCGCTCCTCTCAGCCAGGAAGAAGCAAGCCATCATGACTTGTACAGACATAGGGAGATAAAACGTTGCCAGCTCCACATGAACTCATCCTGAGACCTTTGGCTGCAGCACTAGGAGTGTATAAGCTGAGACTTCTGACCCATAGAAAATGAAAATGTAACTCTGTATTGTTTTAAGCTGCTACGTTTGCACTATCCACTAGTATATTTCTCCCTGCCCTTCCTAATACGTCACCGTGGGCTACCATGTCCCTCCTTCCATTCTTAGTACATTGCTACCAACACCACCCTCCCCCTCCCTTAGAAAAGGACAGGGAGGTAGAAGACAGAAAACCAAACATCAGATGGCAAACTGGGCAGAACTAGTTTAGGAGCAAATCCTATCCTTAACCTATCCCCAACCCTGATAAGCAGAATGGTTTTCAACAGTGCTGCCCTAAGGAACCAGATATGTATCCTATTGGGCATGGCCTTCCAAAAAGCCACAGTGTGCTACCACTGGAATAGAAGACATTCCCCTTCTACTTTTTCTCACAGTTTTACCTGTTTATGGATCTCCTGAAGATAAAAGCTGTGAGAAGCTAAAAGGCGGAGGGTGGGGGGGGAGGAGTTCTATCTTCAGGCGGGAACAGGGGGCTGTGATCATTTAAGCAGTAGGCATTCGAATACTGAACCAAGCTGGGGGATACAGAATGTCCTGCCATGCTCTCTGCTCTGTCCTCTGCACTCTGTAGTAATTGTTGAGGAGAACAATATGAGCACAAGGGGGCCCGTTAGGTTACAAAGATAGCTGTACTCATGACTGGCACAGGCAGTCTTGCATGGAATAGAGACCTGGATCTAGTTCAGACGCTACAATACCCACAGTCAGAGTTCAATTGTCATTAACTAGCTTGAGACTTTGGTGCCTCACAGCACCTCTTAGCAACTGGGTTTCCTGGAATCTGACACAAAGAGCTGGGATGTTTGACGGTTTCTAATTTCTTTAGAAGTTCACTGGATTTCTCAAATGAAATATAGAAAACAGATGAACATCAGAACTGTTATGACTAAATTCGTATGAACACACGCTGCTAGAGATGAGCCTTTAAAGACCTTTCTGGTATCTTCTCGTGTCTAGCAGAGGCTGGAAGATAACATGTGGATTTAAATACCTTGTCACTTCCATGGAGGCCTGTCAAGGGTGATAGGGCTGGTGGAAAGAGGAGCCCCTACAAGGTTCTAGGCTCTCTACTCCTATAGGACCTCCAAGGCATATATCAATAACAGGCAAAGCTGTCTTGCTTCTTCTGGTCACTTTTCCACTGGGTTTGCATCAAAGAAAGGCCCAGAACTGGGCCTTTGACTTAACTGGCTCATTGTATCAAACATTTAAAGAGGAATTAACATTAATCCTTCTCAAATTCTTCCAAAAAGATTTTTTAAGAGGAGGGAACAATGGCAATTTCAAGCTCCTTTTATGTGCCCAGCCTTACCCGTATACCAAAGTCAGACGAGGACACTATTAGAAAAGAAAATTACAGGCTATTATGCTTAATGAGCACAGATACAAGAATCTTCAAAATAATAGCAACTGAAATTCAACATCACATTAAAAGGATCATACTCCATGATCAAGTAGCATTTCTCCTAGGAAAACAAGTCCGTATCATACACACAAAACAATAAAGGTTATGTATCCATCACACTGACAAAATGAAAGATTAGATAAAAGAGATTTGCTCAACATTTGTAGAACATGTGACAGAATTCAATAGCCTCTTGGTTTAAAAGTTCAATGAATTAGCTAAGAAAATACGGCCTTCAACATACTAAAATCCATGTACCTAGAGCTAGTACCCTCAATGGTGGCAGGATATATTTTTCAATAAAAGGGTTTTTACTCACAGACAACAGGATCTCATATACAGATATCCTAAGGTCTCTGCAAAAGGTACTCAGCATATTACATAAATTTAGCAAAGTTGTAGTTTACATTTCTGTACAGTAATAATGAATTACCCAAAATAAGAAATTAAGAAAAATCATCCCACTTACCATAATACCAGCAATATTCTGGTCTGGAATGAATCTAAACAATGAAGTAGGTAACTCTGTGTGTATGTGTGTGTGTGTGCGTGCGTGCACTGGTACTGAAGCTTGAACTAAGTTTTTTTTGCTCAAGGCTGGCACTCTACTACTTGAGCCATGGTTTCACGTCTACCTTTTTGGCAGTTAACTGGAGGTAAAGAGTCTCACAAGCCGGGCGCTGGTGGCTCACGCCTGTAATCCTAGCTACTCAGGAGGCTGAGATCTGAGGATCGCGGTTCAAAGCCAGCCCGGGCAGGAGAGACCGTGATCTCCAATAAACCACCTGAAAAACCGGAAGTGGCGCTGTAGCTCAAGTGGTAGAGCGCTCGCCTTGAGCTGAAGAGCTGAGGGACAGCGCCCAGGCCCAGAGTTCAAGCCCCACGACCGACAAAAAAAAAAAAAGAGTCTCACAGATTTTCCTGCCCAGGATGGCTTCAAACCTCAATTCTCAGATCTCAGTCTCCAGAGTAGGTAGGATTACAGGCATGAGTCACTAGCACCTGGTTTGAAGCGAATAATTGGTACACTAAAAACTAAAAATACTCATGTAAGAAACTGAAGACAACACAAATAAATGGAAAGATATCCTATGTCCTTGGTTGGAAAGAATTAATGTTTAAAAAACCAGAATGTCTGGAATAAACAGGGTCAAACAAATCCTTCTTAAAATTCTAATGTTTTCACAGAAGTAGGAAACAAAAATCCCCAAATTTTATCTACATACCAAAGATTCCCAATAGCCCAAAAGATCCTGAGCCTTAAGAACAAGCTGGAGATGCCACATGACCACAAAGTATACCACAGAGCTATCGTATTCAAAACAGTGTGGTCATATAATAAGAAAAAGACTTAGAGATCAGTGGAACAGATTAGAGAGTCCTGAATTAAATCCACGTTTATGGTCAGCTGACCTTTGACAAAAGTACCAAGAATATACAATGGGCAAAGACAGTCTTTTCGACAAACAGTATAACTGGCTACTCACAGGCAGGAGAATGAAATTGGACTCTTATTTCACACCTTATACAAATATCAACTCAAAAATGAATTAAAGACTAATGTTACAACCTGAAACTCTAAATTATCAAAAGAAAAGATAGGAGGTAAGCTTCCCGACATTGATCTGAGTAATTTTTTTTCTTTTTTGGTATATGAACCAAAAGAAATTTAAAAAATAGATAAATGTGATTCCATCAAGCTAGAAAACTTCTACACAGGAAAGGAAAAAAAATCTCAACACTTATAATGTTACTGTACCACATTAGGTATATTTAGAATCCCTTTATGCATCTCTGTCTACAGGTTCAAGGGGGAAAAATAACCATTAATGAAACATCAGTTTAATAGAACATGTCAACTTCTCTATCTAGACCTATAAAACAAAAATCAGATCCATGAGGCTCCTCTGAATTTGCAAACTGCTGTTCAGCTAATTCTACCTGATTAGGAACAGAAACATCACTGGAAAGGGAAGTACTAATAAATCTTCTCAAGGTAAACGCCATGCGATTAGGATATGCTTATACAAATGTACTAGTGAGGATTTGTTTCTTTGTCTTAGAAAATCCTTTGAATCACAACTAGTTTTCATATTGCTCATTCACCTCTTAAAACAAGCAAGAGTAATTTTTCGATTAAACATCAACAAACCATCATACTAGCATAACAGCTATAGATTGACTAAAGGTTACTAGCACTCAAATTAACTGATTTTAAAAATAGTAATAAATTTTAAAGTAGTAATAAAATTTAAAGTAATAAATTGCATAATATTTTATTTATTTTTGGTTGGTTGTGGGGTTTGAACTCAGGGACTGAGCACTGTCCCTGAGCTTTTTCACTCAAGGCTAGTGCTCTACCACTTTGAGCCACAGCTCCACTTCCAGTTTTCTATAGTTAATTAGAGATAAAGAGTCTCATGGGGACTTTCCTGCCTGGGCTGGTTTCAAAATGGGATCCTGAGATTTCAGCAGTAGCTTACAATTATAGACATGAGCCACTGGCACCCAACATACACAAGATTTTAAATGATGAATGATCCATGTTTTTGTTTTCCTGGGCAACTTTATCAAAACAACAACTTAAAAACCCTAAAAAGCCTTAAGTGATCTAGTACTTTCAATAGCTCTAGTATAAAATACCACATTTTCTATGTTACTAATGATTAATTTTTGTCTAAATTACTTTATTTTTATTATCAGTGCTTCAGCTTGCTCGGCAAGTGCTCTACTACTTGAGCTACACCAGTAGGGCTTCCATCAACATATATTAAAATAACAATGGAATTGCCAAGTACCTGTGTCTCATGTATGTAATCCTAGCTACTCAGGAGGTTGAGATCTGATTATCTCAGTTCCAAGTAAGCCTAGGCAGAAAAGTTGACAAGACTCTTCTTTCCAATTAACCAGTAAAATGCCAGACTAGAAGTGTGGCTCAAGAGATAGAAGGTCAGTTGTGAGCAAAGAAGGCAAGCCAAAGTGCAAGACACTGAGTTCCAGCGCTAATTTCAGCACACGTGCACACGTGTGCGTGCGCATGCATATGCACGTGCACGTGTGCGCACGCACGCGCGCACACACACACACACACACACACACACACAATAACATAATATGTTCTGTTAGAAGTCACTTCCTATGTTGCTGGAAATTTGGCCCAAATTTCCTGAAACTTTATGACCATGATGTGGCAGGGCTATGACAGAAATTAAAAAGACCAGCCAAAGGCACAGCATTGAAGACTGTGGGTTTGGGGAAAGCACTTCCTCTCTGTAGGGGCAGCCTTCTGTTGTGGAGTGGTCAGTTCTCGTGTCCTCTATATTATCCTAATGACCCTGGGACACGTTACTGGAAAGGTAGATCTTATATTTCTATATCAGATTCCAGAGCTGGAATTGCCAATGGCACAAATTCTCTCTCATCTTTACCAGGCTGAACGATACCTTTGCTCCAACCATGAAAGAGTAAGTATCTTGATTGCTTAGGGCAATTCCCTACTTAAGATGTCCCTTCATATGCCGTACACAAAATACTTACCTCTTCTTTTAAGACAATGATTTGTGCCATGGCTCACTTCCAGTTTCTTAGCTTCCTGAAAACCTGGTCTTGGGCTAATAAAAACAACGTTCTGGTGGAGATCACTTTCGATATCTACATGCAGATTTCAATTTTAGGCATTAGAAAAACAACAAAAATAGCCTCCTGTTTCCACTTCCAAAGTGGGGAGGGAGAAACAGAGGCAATTTTTATAGTATAAAGCAATTTGTGATTAAGTGATTGCTTCACTAAGCCCAATTAACTTCCACTTGGGCCGACATGAACTGTCACAATTCCCAGACAGGATTGTAAAACAGGAGGACATTGTATCCTCTGGGACCATTCTGTCCCCACCCTCCATCTCTACCCATGAGACAGTGACTTTTGGTTACCTATTCCTCCCTTCAGTCAGGAACTGCTCTTAGAAAGCAATCTGTTCTCAGTAAGTTATTCCTCAGAGTAAAGCTATTCGTTTTGTTTTCTCTCCATGAAATGTATCTTACTATGCAAATAGCATGACGGTCACCATGGGCCATCAAAGCAGGAAGTGTTCTTCAAGTTCTGGGGAAGGCAAGACCCATGGGACAAAACTTTGCACGGCCACAGAGTCTGTGCTGGAGTGAGACCAAGAAGTACCATCTGAGGGAGGGGCACACACAAAAGTGATTCATGGGTAACTCCAAGATTAAAGTGAAAAGATGGACGAATGAATTCTATAGTTTAGGGTAAGAAATAAGAAATAGGGCATGTGTGTTCTTGGTTTGGATGAAATCACGGCCTACTAAGACTGGCAGCATGGAAGATGGTTGGGGATGAAATCTTTGGAAAACTAAAGCTTGACGTGATATAGGTACATTTCAATTGTTCTTATAAAGAGAACTAACATTTACTAAGTGCTTTCTCTATGACAGGAACTGGCTAAGGGCTAGTATATCTCATTAAATTCTTGCAACAACTCCATGATGTTAGCATTACATTTATCCTCATCATTCATTCAAGCTCACAGAGGAATATGTGTTGCATTCAGACTTTGTTTCCAGTTCTGGCTGATTCTAAAGACAACGCCCACTCTGAATAGCCATATGGCCTCCATATGGTAGAATACTGTATTAACACACTACTCATTTGATATAGAACAACATTTCCCAATGTCTACGTGAATGGAGTATGACCTCCTCAAAACTCTCCTTCATATAATGAGATTCCCAGTGATCTCTGAATTCTGTGATGATCTTTTATCTATTTTTCAGGACTCAGAATGTCATAAACTAGCCATGGCCTTCAGGATCTGATCTCTAAAATATTAGCTTAGGGATGAGTCTAATACACTTTTTAATCCAATCCAGATGTGCCTAAAGGAGACAGCTTTAAGTGGGTATCACCATAAGGAAAATCATTACAAAGGCCTAAAGATGATTATTTATATTAGAAATTTTATCATCTAATAACATGCTGGGCTGACCAAATTCTCCACTGGAATTCCTGATTCTCCAATAACTGTGATCTGATGAACATACAGCCCACATCTCTGAAGAAAGTTCTCCTAAGAGTCAAAATATGTTGCCTAATTCAGTCGTTCATTCCTTCAACTCTATTCTGGAATATGTATTGAAGCAATAGTTGCCTTGGGTCTGCTCATCCAAGGGACTTATAAATTACACTTTATTCACTGCCATTCATTCATTCATTCATTCATTCAATACTGAGTCACTGATAATCTGTTCTGGTCCATATGCCTTGTCCCTAGGAGATCATACAGCTCCTGAGTAGGAGCCACATGAGTATGCAATCATGTCATATCCCAGAGTCTCATATCACTTGCCAAGAAGCTGCACTTTCCAACCATATTTTAATTTTCATAAAAGTTCTACAGAATCCTTGATTGAAGCAGCAGCTATTCTTGGGTCCCACTTGAATGAAAACCCCAATTTGAAAGACTTGATTGAGATTCCTGGCCATTATATATTCTATGGCAAGATGGAATAAGTGTATCTGTGCTTCTGTATATTCCTACCATGCATTCTATTTACCCTTCCTGAATATTTTTTTAAACTTTCTCTAATTCTTGCCTTCTTTCAAAGCCTAGTTTAGGTTCTGTTCAGAAAACAGAGTTTTCTGCAACTCTCCTATCACATAAATTCTCAAGACATTTCTTCATCTTTGCCATTTATAGTCATGATTCCTTGGATTATTCACCACTTCTTATATCTACCCTCCTTCCGGGGGAAGTGCCTAGCCTGCCATAACTAGCCAAAAGTATCTGTTGTTGATAAATATATATTTTTTTCCAGGAATTTGATGATTATCAGGCCTAAGCCTTTCCAAGGTATACGCTTTATGACGATTAGTTTTTGACTAAGGAGATTTGCCCTTCGTCTCAGGATCTGCATTTTTCTTTTAGACATCTCTCCATATTTTGGATCATGAAGTCAACTCTCTATAGCACTGATGGAAGGCCTGATGCAAGGTATATTGGGAAAAGGAAGTAGGATGACAGAAGAAGAAAGATTCTAGTTTCTGACATTGTTATAGGAGCCGAAACTTTTGGAAAAGTGATAGGTTGTTTGGTACTATGGATTACATACACACTGTAAACAACACAGACTAAGGAACTGGATGAAATCCCACACAGGCCACTAGAATTAGAGGAAAAAGAAGAGACAATAGGTTCAAACACTGAGAAACTCAATCAATAAGCTGATTGTGGTGTTTCAGGTCTGTGATCTCAACTAAGTAGGAGGCTGCAGCTAGGAGATTTAACAATCTGAGGCCAGGCTAATCATGAACATGAGACCCTACCTAAAAAAAAAGAAGAAAAAAGGTTGAGGACATGAACCAAGTAATAGAGAACTTGTCTAGCAGGCACAAGGCCCTTAGTTCAACCCACTGCTGCCAAAAAATAATACAAAATAAAATCCTACTCTTTTCTTTGTGATCCCAAAGGGCTCTTGTGTTAAGTAGCCTCTTGCCCCCAGTATAGGATTCTGATGTTTTTCATCCAATTGAAAGGAGACCTTATGCTCCAGGTGTTAACTTTTGGCACTAGCTTTCCCTCTGAGAAGTGAGAGGAAATGGATCCAATTTAGCCTCTACGGCTATAGAGCTCAGAAGGAAATGTAGTGTCTATAATTTTTACACATGGGGGAAGAAAGATCCACAGAGTGGAGTAGGGCTCAACAGATGACTACTATGTTCTCTCTTTCCAAATGGTCACTTTTCTGATGTGTCTAATTAAAGTCAGACTTACCCTGAGACACAGAATGCTATCCTTTAACCACTAGGGCTTAGAACACGCCAACACTGACTATCTGGAGAATAAGCTGGCAAGATATTCAAAACAGATACTTACATCATATTATATAATAGAGAAGGTAAAAAATGCTATGTAAAAGTGTTCTGTATTTAAAAAACAGGCTCCAAAGTTCAAATCACATCGTGTCTGAGGTGCTAGGAATGGATTTCCCATGTTCAATGAACCAAAAATATTAATCTTCACATGATCACAAATGTGATATTCTGTTTAAAAATACATTGAAAAATGTATGGTGATCAAGGGCATAGCTCAAGATCTTACTTAATAGCCAAATAAACAACTTAATAATTGTTGTATATAATTAGAAAGCAATCAATGTTTTCAAACTTGCAAATACCTTGATATTTTCTCTCTAAATCAATTTTATATGGATCTATAGCTCAGTCCTTGAAGAGCTTCCAAAAGTTTTATGCTACTGGCTTACTGATAAAGTGCTTTTCTTTCTAAATAGATTCTGCAATAAAAATTAGTTCCATGTGTGTGTGCAGAGCTTATTAAACTAAGTACTTGGAATATCTATCGTTAGCAACTCACAACCCCTGACTGTTTGATACTAAGAATATTACAGGTCAGTTCCTAATGTACGTAAGTAGACTGTAGAATAGCATTTAGCAATATGACATGAAAATAATGACTATCTTCGTCCCTCTATCATGAGGGTGGGGTGCTCAGTGTTTATTGCTTAGAGATACTTGCCAAGAACAATGGCTACTCAGGCCAGTAACATTTATTCCAGCTCCATCTTGAATTGATTACAAACGGTTTCTCCTTCCAACAATTAGTTTTACCTTGAGCCAAAAGAGGGAACTGATTGGATCATCTGAGAAACAGTGATATAGAAAGTGAGAATGAAATATAATTGTGTCCAGCAGGTGCAACATGAATAAACAATTACTGAAGTTTGACTGAACCGAACAGCTAGTTTCTGACTTAAAGATACAGGTGTTACTTTTTCATTCATTGGATTTTAATATTTTTAAAAATCTGGGGGAAAAAATGAATTGATGGTAAAACTTTGAAGACACATTTAGTAAGACCAGGCAATGCTAAATTTTATTTTCGGTTTATGAAACACAAAAGAAATGTTCCATTTGGACAAAATTAGTAATACTTTGGGATAATTTAGAAAATTATCATCAGATATGAAAGAAGTATTAACTCAGAGAAGACTGAGAGGATTAAAAAGGTGAGTTGGCTATTTTGAAATAGCTTACACATTCCAGGGAGGGAATGGGCAAGTTTTGAAGTTGAAGTTGCAAAGAAGTAAAAACTATTCCAGCTGGGCTGGATGAAAAAAAATATATTGTCCAATAATACTGATGTGCAAGAAAAGACATATTTTAGTTGAAGATTTTCTTAACTACTCGAATTTGTTTCAACCAGTGTATAGCAAGCATAAATTAGATGCCAGTGAGCGGATAAATCATCAGAACATTAAGAAAAAATAAACTTGAAGTATATAGAGATTTTATGTTTTCAACTGCAAAAGAAAACTAGATAATTTCTAATCTCTCTTGAGAACCTTCCACAGAGAACTAGTTTAACCTAAGAGACTTTTCAAAGCAGACAGAGAAATTAGGTCCAAAGAACGGGTGCATTAAGGAAAATATGAACTTGCAATTGATTATTATTATGAGTGAGCTATAGGTACAAGAAGCAGAGATGTGAGTTTCTAGTGGAAGATTACAAATTTAGCTTATAGCCAGTCCCCTGGTGTAGAACTGTAATACCAGCACTTGGAAAGCTAAGGCAGGAAGATCATGAGCTCTAAGACTACTAGGCTATACAGACAAGTTTGAGTAACTTGGACTAAATAACAAGACCCTGTGTCAAGAAAAAAAAAAGTTGCTCATGCATGCCTGGCATGCATGAGGCCCTGGGTTCGATTCCTAAGCAACACCTATGCAGAAAAAGCCAGAAGTGGTGCTGTAGCTCAAGTGGTAGAGCACTAGCTTTGAGCTGAAGAGCTGAGGGACAGCACCTAGGCCCAAAGTTCAGGTCCACGGCCGACAAAAACAAAAAACAAGTGAACTATTCAACATGGAGGCAGAGGTCGATAAGCTGGAACTCATGTTCCAGAAAGCTGATTCTGATCTGGAGTATATTCAGTACAAGCCGGAATATGAAATCAAGGCTAACACCCAGATTCGTCAGGCAAGAAAAATCCAGTTAACGCTTATAAAGGAATTGATAGCCTTAAAGTCTTGATATTAAACCTTGTGTGCACATTTTAAACCAGACGTTGTTGAGCAGAAAGAAACTAAGAGCTACATAAGACTATGACCATGATACAAGAACTACAAAAGCATACAGACCTGGAGTTGTCACCATTAACTGAATAAGAGAAAACTGTGAGAGAACTCTAATGAAGATATAATTCCACAGGAAGATGACAACTAGAGGTGGGGTTTTAGTAAAGGAGTAGAAGTTTGGCTTGAATGACAGGAAGGTTTCATAATAAGAGTATAAGAAAGGCGTATAGTATATGAATGAATTTTAGCCAGAACGATTGAATGGGGAAAAATATAAATGTAAACACACACCCATATGCACAATTTTGTAATTTGAAGTAAGGAAGTTCTGTAATACTATTTTCCATCTGTCTTTTTTTTTTTTAACACTCCTCCCCCGCCCCCACCCTCGCCAACTTACTGGTCTTGGGGCTTGAACTCAGGACCTGGGCTCTATTTCTGAGCTCTTTTGCTCAAGGCTAGCACTCTACCACTTTGAGCCACACCACCACTTCCGGTTTTCTGGTAGTTAATTGGAGATAAGAGTCTTGCAGACTTTCCTGCCTGGGCTGGCTTTGAATTTTAATTCTCCATTCTCAGCCTCCTGAGTAATTAGGATTACAGGAGTGAGCCATCAGCACCCTGTTTGTTTTCCTTTTTTTATAGCTGGGAAAAAGGAGAAATTCTGGCTGATATAAAAGAATGTTTAAGTGGGGCTGGGAAGATGGCTCAGTGGTAGAGCGCTTGCCTTGCATGCCTGAGGCCCTGGGTTCGATTCCTCAGCACCACATAAGCAAAAAGAAAAAAGCCAGAAGTGGCGCTGTGGCTGGGACAGCGCCCAGGCCCAGAGTTCAGGCTCCACAACTGGACCCAAAAAAAAAAAAATGTTTAAGTACATTTCAGTCAATGTGTGAGGATTTAAAAATTAGAGGGTAGGCAAAATATTTGTATTACACATTATACATATATATGTATAATTTATCTATGAAAGTGCTGATTGCAGATGGGGACACATTGTTGTAACCACTAAAAATCCAGTTAATAAACTGGCTTTTGTGTGATAGAATGACTTGTTTTGTTAGTACTGGAGCCTGAAATCAGGTCCTAAATGCTGTACTCTAGCTCTTTTGCCCAAGTCTGGTCCTTTAACACTTGAGCCACACCTCTATTTCCAGTTTTTTTGGTAGTTTATTGGAGATAAGAGTCTTGTGAACATTCCAGCCCAGTCTGACTTTGAACAGCAATCCTCAGATCTCAGTTTCCTGAATAGCTAGGATTATAGGCATGTGCCACCAGCGCCTGGCCTAGGATCACTTTTATATTTTCCCCTGTTCCTATTCCTACACATTGTGAAGCAGTATGAACTCACTTTCAAATGCTGTTTTAGACTGTCCTTGTGGTATTTCATAAATAAATCTGTTCTTTTGAAAAAAAAATAGCATAGCTGGCTCATTCCTAGCAACTCAGGAGGCTGAATTCTGAGGTTTGAAGCCAGTCTATGCAGGAAAACCCATGGGACTCTTTCTACTTTGTTGGGTGTTTTTTTTTTTTTTTTTGATTGGTCATGGGGCCTGAACTCTGGGCCTTGGACCTGTCCCTCAGCTTTTCAGCTCAAGGCTAATGTTCTACCACTTGAGCCACAGTGCGACTTCCGGCCTTTTCTGTTTATGTGGTGCTGCGGAATCAAACCCAAGGCCTAATGCATGCGAGGCAAGCACTCTACCACTAAGCCACCTTCCCAGACCCCCCATGAGACTCTTATCTCCAATTAACTACCAGAAAACTGGAAGCAGAGCTGTGGGTCAAAGTGGTAGAGTGCTAGCTTTGAGCAAAAATACTAGGGAACAGTCCCGGGCCCTGAGTTCAAGTGCTAGGATTGGCACAAAAGCAACCCAAGTGTGTTGGGTTTCAATATATTTTGCTAGCTGTGTCCTGTGCAGAAGTTCTGCAGTTTAATGCATTTCTTTTTTTTTGCCGGTCATGGGGCCTCAACTCTGGGCCTGGGCGCTGTCCCTCAGCTCTTCAGCTCAAGGCTAGCACTCTACCACTTGAGCCACAGCGCCACTTCCAGCTTTTTCTGCTTATGTGGTGCTGAGGAATCGAACCCAGGGCCTCATGCATGCAAGGGAAGCACTCTACCACTAAGCCACCTTCCCAGCCCCCTACAGTCCTATTTATACAGCTTTTCTTTGATTTGTTGTGTTTCTGGATCTTTATTAAGAAACTTTTGATCTGTGCCAAAGAGCCCTAGTGTTTCTCCTATTCCTTCTTGTATCTGCTTTTACCTCCAGGTCTTTGATCCACTTGGAGTTGATTCTGGTGCAGGGTGATATATAGGGATCTAAATTTAGTTTTCTACATGTGTTTAGCCATTTATCAGACAAGGGTCTCATATCCAAAATATACCAACAGCACAAGAAATTAAATTTCTCCAAAACACCCCCCCAAAGAAACAACCACCCCATTAAAAAGTGGACTAAAGATCTTAAGAGACCTCTCTGAGGAGGAAATATGAATCAAGGGACACAAGAAGAATTATTCAACATCCCTGGCTAAAAATGAAATGCAAATCAAAACAACACTGAGATTCTAATAATCTAACCATAGATGCTGGTGGGGATGTGACCAGGGGGAACACTACTATACTGTTGGTGGGAGTGCAAACTTGTTCAACCACTCTGGAAAGCAGTGTGGAGGTTCCTCAAAAGACTACACATAGAGCTCTCCTATGACTCAGGAATCCCACTTCTGGAAATTTACCCAAATGACCACAAACAAGGTCACACTAAAGCCACCAGTACAATGATGCTCATCACAGCATTATTTGCCATAGCCAAGATATGGAATCAACCCAAATGCCCCTTATAGATGAATGGATCAAGAAAATGTGGTACATATGCACAATGGAATTCCATGTTTCCATCAGAAATAACAATGTTCCATTCATAAGGAAATGAAAAGACTTGGAAAAAATTATATTAAGTGAAGTAAGCCAGACCCAAAGAAAATTAGGTCGCATGATCTTTCTCATTTGTAAGAACTAGAATATGTATAGGATATTCTTAACAGGATCTCAGTAACCCAAGTGCTTAGTGCATAGGACTACGTATAATGAAGCATATTAACATGAACTCCAACTTATGAAAACAAGAGGTTCTCATTAGACCCTGTATATCGTTCATTCTTTTTTCTCTATTTTTTTCTTTCTTCATTTCTCTAGTTTTTGGTAACTCATGTTTTGCATAATGGAAAATGCAATATATGAAAGGAAAAGGGAATCACAGAAACAGCAGAACAACAGATGAACCACAGCAACAATGATACTCACTTGACACTATATTGGATATGAACATTACAACTTGGGGGGATAGGGAGGAGTAAGTGGGAGATAAAGAGGGACGGGGTGACAATGATTAAAAACAAATGTACTTATTGCCTTACTTATGTAACTGTGACCCCTGACCCATCACCTTTTCAATAAAATTTAAAATTAAAAAACAAGCAATTAGCTTATACAATACTCATACTTACACAGTATATTTTTAAATATTAATTACCACTTAGCACACATGAACAAGTGTTAAAGTAGCTTTTCTCTTACTAATGCCATGTGGTAAAAGATCAGGTTTAATAGATCATTTCATAATTATCTACCCTAACTCTCTCCTTTGGAACAATGGGATAAGTCTTTCTAGTCTCCAGAAAGAATGCCTTCAGCAGGAAATAACAGAGCCAGTATTAAAAATACTTGGCACTTTTTTCTTTTTTTTTTTCCTATTTATAGTCTCATTGTTCTTTTCTAATATGCGAGAGTATTCCTTTGACAAGCATGATTCTTGAATACACTCTTTATAATTAATCTTGTTCCAGTGATTACATTTTACAGAAAGATCTACATGAGCCTGCTTGTAGATGCATGTAAATACTTAACACATGCCAGGTACAGTGTTAGAATAACCCTTAGCAAGCCACAGTTCACAAATTTATTAAAAAAAAAACAGCTATGAAGTTGTGCTACCTAGAAGTGAAATCATTAATGATGATAAAAAAAAGGTAAATGTCTCTCAACTAACTGAATATTAGTTCCTCATGAATAGACTCTCATAAAGGGTTTTGATTTGATCCATAGTATATGAAACAAATTCTTGTAGCACTATCTCCATTATGTACTATAGTCAAATTTTAGACTCCTTGGAGAGAAGTGAGTAATTGTGTATTTTATCCATGTTTTAGCTCTAAACCTGCAACAGACTATGAATGAACGTAGTGCTAGAAATGGAGATTCTAGCCTGGTGGAAGAGACAAACACAGACATACACTTGCAGCATGATGTACTGATAGGGCAATGTGCAAAGTGCTATGAAAACACGAAGAAGAGAATATCTAACTGGGCCTAGGTTAGGCAATAGAATGGTTTTAATTTTGGAAACTAGAGAGAAGTTGGCCTTAGGTAGCCAAACTTGGTGAAAAAAAATCATTCCTTGTCAGGTCATGAGTTATGTGAGGAGGAATAAAAGATAAGGTCAGGTTGGGAATTTATCTTACAATACATAAAACACGTAAAAGAAGACTCACTGAAGGGTTTCATGTTACAACAGGAAAGACACGTAAAGAATGAGAATGAAAGCCAGACACTGGTGGCTCATGTCTATAATCTGAGCGACACAGGAGGCTGAGAACTGAGGATCACAGTTCAAAGCCAGCCTGGGCAAGGGAGTCTGTGAGACTCTTATCCAATTAATCACGGAAAAAGCCAGACATGGCACTATGGCTCAAGTGGTTGAGTGCTATCCTTGAACAAAAGGAGCTCAGGGATAGTGCCCAGGTCCAGCCTATTATATAGTGAATATACAGTGATTCATAGAGCTCTGAAGATGGAAAAGACTTCAATTTACTGAATACATATTTACATATTATATGTCAAGCCACAGTCCAATCACTTTATAAATATTAACTCATAACTCTAGAATTTATAACATCATCCCTAGGAGGTAAAGAACATTATTATTCCAGTTTGTTGGTGGAGAAGCCAAGAATTTTGTTCAAGGTCACAGAGCTAATACATGATAAACCCAAGAATATGGGCTTCTGAGTCCATCTTCTTAACCTTTCTACATCATCTTGCTTTCTTTATATTCCAGAAGAGGAGTTCAGTCTGTGGTAGGGGTGGATAAGTGGATGGTATGCATCCTTTATGGTACACAGAAGGAGGAGCTTGCTTTTGGAAAAGCGTGGGGCTAATGAATCCACTTCTGACCAATTCTGCCCCATACTCTGCTCAGGCCTGAATCACAACAGATGACAATGGCCAGTTGTCCTTAGAGCCCTAAAAACTGGGCTAAGTGTCAAAGTCAATGCTAGTCTAAAGTTCCTTGGGAACTGAGTATATGTAAGCTGACAGGCAGGGCACACCACTGAAGTTGGCAGGGCAAGTGGACTCACATTCTTGCTCCCCACAACCCAACTGTCATTCAATCAGACCCCAACAGGGGGCAAGCCACTATGAGCTGTACTACTGTACATTTTGGTGGAAGTTCAAGAATATGTAGTTCTTTCTTCTTGTCCCTTACATCAGACTACAAAGATAAAAGACCTTCTCCATCCCTTCCCCCCTCCCCACCCCTCTTCATTGGGCATGGTTTGAGGAACATCCAAGGTCGAGAAGTCATGGAGTTAGAGTCATTGTGACAAAAATGTCAAACAAATAAACATCCTAGAAGACTTCACTTTAATTTGGTTAAGACAAGGCAATGAAAACAGTATCTGTTTAAGAGAAGTAATCTCAGCCAAAATTCTGCCCCAACCTTCAGATTCAACTTTCATTGCTGTCAGCTGGAATTAGCCAGAAGTGTTAAAAGGAGGAAACTCGGATCTAGGATGTATCGTTGTGCCAAATGTTTTCTTTTGTCTGTGGCTTTTGTTTGACCCTTTCCCCTACTTTTCAAAGTTTGAAACTGTGTACAAGATGAAATAAGTTTTTGAAGCAATGTTCAAATCTTTAGCGGTTGGTGAATTCCATTCCTTTCTCACCCCAAGAGAAGAAAGGACTAAACTATTTCCCAACAAATAGATAAGTCTTGACATTTTATCCTGCGGTATAACTAGGGGTTGGGACAGGAAATGGCTAGTGCTTTATAATTGTATAGGTGTTGTTTGAGTTGTGGTGGGTTCTCTGGAAATGTCTCTAAATTTTTTCTCTTATTCCTAACTTTTCAAGATGTATGCAGTTTGTTTGTTTTTTTCAAAGCTCCATGATGTAAGGGCTCATTCAAAAGGTTTTGCCCATTGTCCTAGAGCATAGTGGGTCCTCCCTTAATTTCTCCCAGAAGTTCACAGGTCAGGAAGTCAAAAAACCACCGCGGACAAAGACTGCTAAGGTTTTGGCTGACATTGTAGTTTATATTAGGGGTATCATTCTCCAAGTACAGGCTGTACCCGTAACAGAATGACTGGCATGCCAAGCTACTCAAAATAGTCCTTTCAATACCAACACATGGGGTGGTAGATTATTATCCATAGACAAAGCTATGAGCTTTTCTTTTAGGTTCAATTCATGAAAATAACAGAATAAAATTTATAGAGTTGAAGCAATAACTATGATTCCAATCTCATCTTTTCCTATTGACTCCGACTCACATACCTGACTGTGTACACATCATTTTCCCCAGAATGTCATAGATATTTCAGTCTCAAGATGTCTAATATCTTCTCTGTAAAGACATACTCTTCCTCTGAGAGGTTCTTCGTCCCTTAGGGACAATCTCATTTACTCAAATAAAAAAACCCACAAAGACTTTTCACTTCCTCCATTTTCCCTAATTTCCCACACCAATTGACTGACCAGCCCAGGTCCATGCATAAGCATCTCAATTAACTGTTCAAGTACATTTGTCTTTTCTCCACCAGACTGCCACAAGCATTCCCTTATTACAGGCCCACAGTAGCTCTTCTGAGGACAACAGTAATCACCTTAAAGTGAGTCTCTTTACTTTTCCAGGTATCCTCCCTCTATAAGAGCGGTATTTCTAAATCATAGTTTTATTTTTCTGCATCTTAACCACCCTTCTCCACCAGGCTTTTCAAGTTTTACACATGAAAGGCCAAGTTCTTCCGTTTGGCATCGAAGGCCCTCCACTCCTTCTAGAGCTGGTGATCTTTTCTTAGCTTTTAGTAACGGAATCCTCCATTTTGTTCCTTTAATAGAAACTATTAAGTAACATCCAAAACAGTAATCCTTCAGTAGCCACTACGTGTGCATACAGGTATAAAAAAAAAAAAAACAAAACAAGGGCTGGGAAGTTGGTTCAGTGCTAGAGTGCTTGCCTCGCGTGCATGAGGCCCTGGGTTCGATTCCTCAGCATCACATAAGCTGAAAAAAGCCAGAAGTGGTGCTGTGGCTCAAGTAGTAGGGCCCTAGCCTTGAAGAGCTGAGAGACAGCGCCCAGGCTCAGAGGTCTGTCCCCACGACTGACAAAAAAATAAATAAATAAATACAAACCACCTTTCCCCAAACATCTAAAGACCACTCAGAGACTAGAATTATTCTAGATTACCTCTTATCTAAAATCCATGACTTTCAACAAGTTGTCCCCGTATTTTCCCTTTGGTTTCCAGAAGAGCTTTATTTTAGCTTTTTACCCACTTTCTCCTCTAACATTCCCCCTTATTTTCTGGCATTAAAAAAAGCCCATAAGGAAGAGATACTCCATCCCTTATCTCCTGTCCCAAATTCCTCTTAGTAGACCACAGCAAGGCTATAACTGGAGGTTGGGATGAATCTTTGCTTTTAGTTCTTCAAAATCTAGCTCAAAGATTACCAATGTTGAGATTTTTCCCTTCCCCAATGTGGATTAAGATATTCATTTCTTCTAATTTAAAGTTCTGTTCCTTATATATATTTCTGTTTCATTTTTCTTTCTCTGTTATATAATCTTGGCCAATACCTTCAAGTTTGTCCTGCCTGATTTATTAAAAAATGAGACAAGCTAGGGACTAATGGCTCACACCCATAATCCTAGCTACTCAGGTGGCTGAGATCTGAGGATCATGGTTCAAAGTCAGACAGGGTAGGAAAGTACATGAGACTATCTCCATTGAATACCAGAAAACAGGACGTAGTGCTGTGTGGCTCAAATTGGTAGAGTGCTAGCCTTAAGCCAAAGAGTTCAGGGACAGTGCCCAGGCCCTCAGTTCAAGCCCCCAAACCAACAAAAAATAAACATAAAAAATAAAATATTCCTTAGCTTATGTATCTGTAACTTTGCGTGAATGACCTACCAGAGAGAGAGGGAGAGAGAGAGAGGGAGAGAGAGAGAGGGAGAGAGAGAGAGACAGAGAGAGAGAGACAGAGAGAGAATCCAACTGAGTAGCCATCATATACTTTAAATATTACTACAAGCTCAAAGTGGAAAGGTTGTCTCTTAGTAAAAATAGCCATATAAAGACTCCAGCCATATCTGTTTTAGGAAATAGCAATTTTGCCAATGTTAAGTTCTAGTTATGTGCATTTTAAAATATGTGGGCTTTGGATATAGCTGTGTTTTCAATCTCACACATATTTTAAAGAACTAAACTAGGTAACATATATTTAAAAACATGATCTATCTTTGTGTACTATCAGTAAATGAAGTATTTACTCATACATTTGACTACTTAAAATAAAGTTGTTCAATCAATTTACAAGTTGCCCCATTTGGCAAAAGATTCAGTCATCTGCAGTAAACTGATGAATTTAGATCAATGATTTCTAGACAGCACGTCTTTGCACAATGTCAGAGTGTCCTGTGTGACTCAAATCTCAGGAAGTCACCTGAAGATTGCTTCAAGGATGTATATGTGTTCTAAATGGAACACATTTTTAAAAATCCCTTTCTTCTCTTTCTTAGATCATTTAACAGTAAGCAATAATGGATGTCTTTTTTTTTCCCCTTTGTTCTTTTTGCGCTCTTTCAGAAGTGGGGAATGTCCAGACCTCCAGCCATATAAGACCCTGGAGCCTTATAAAACCTATGATGATACAGTCATATATGCTTTTCACATGCTTCTTGTTGGCTGCCAAGGCTGGCTGCCTGTATTGATAATGGCCTGCAAATGATGTTATAAATGGCCCTTGGCCAAAGATAGGTTTCCCACCCTTGATTGGCACTCTGAAAACCCTTTTTGCTTTTCAAAATACTTTCCTCTTGGTTTCTACAATGTTCAGCTATTCTGATCTGTTTCAAACCATGACTCTTCTGATATTTTTTCATATAAATGAAGGTTATTTACTTGCTTTGTTTCCTGAGTTTTTGGTTCTATTCTCTATTCCCTGCTTACCTGGGATGGGCAGATGACAGCAAATCAATATATCCATTCCTGTATCTACCCCAAAATCCAGTTTTTCATTTTTCTGTCTGTTGATTACTTCCACAAAGATATGTCAATCAGTATTTCATAACTAAGTCCAAAGCCAATAACTGCAACCATCTCAAGACTGGATTCTGTCTCTATAGTTCAGTCATACAGATATTTGATTAAAGAATAGAAGTGTGTGTTTTCCCATCTGGTCAATTATAAAGCAGACAGAAATATAATGTATGTTTATTCATAATTTTTACATATTCTTTAAAATTTTTAACATCAACAAGGCTAAGCTTATCCAAAAGAATAGCCCAATGAGTAGTTGTCTAAAAATAATATATATAATGGAAATATATGTATATATATCCATCCTAGCTGGGTGCTACTCAAGAGGCTGAGATCTGATGACCATGTTTCAAAGCCAGCCTGATCAGGAAAGTCTGTGAGACTCTAACTCAAACTAACAACCAAAAAGCAGTAAGTGGAACTATGGCTCAAGTGGTTGAGTGGTAGCCTTGAATAAGAAAGCTCAGGTTAGCAGCACTTAAGCCCTGAGTTCAAGCCTCAAGACAGGTACCAAAAAAAATGTGTGTACACATATATATGTATATATGCATATGTACATGTGTATATATATATATATATATATATATATGTATGTATGTATCTCCACAGCTCAACAGCTTTTTCTCCTTGAAGGGGAAGATATAAAATTAGAAAAGCAAGGCACAAAATATTATTCTCTCAGTCATCAGCAAAGGATATGCTGTGTTCGCACTATTTTGTTGTTTTGTTTTTTACAAGTGATCTTTTTTTCTCTTTTGTTTGTCTTTTGTTTTTTTACCAGTCCTGGGGCTTAAACTCAGGGCCTGAGCACTGTCCCTTAGCTGCTTTTGCTCAAGGCTAGCACTCCACCACTGGAGCCACAGTGCCACTTCTGGCTTTTTCTGTTAATGTGGTACTGAGGAATTGAACCCAGGGCCTTGTGCATGCTAGGCAAGCAATCTTATTACTAAGCCACATTCCCAGCCCCCAGGTGATATTCATTATCAATATTTTTAAAAAAGAAACATATACACATTTACCTGTTAAATAATTTTTAAGTAAATATGAAAAAGAAAAAAAATAACTTTGTTTTCTAAGTCTCTCTCTCTTTTTTTTTTGCTCATCCTAGGGCTTGAACTCAAGAGCCTGTCCCTGAGCCTCTCTATGCTCAAGGCTAGTGCTCTACCACTTGACCCACAGCACCACTTCTGGCTCTGTTTATGTGGTGATAGGGACTTGAACCCAGGGCTTCATGCATGTTAGGCAAGCACTCTACCACTAAGCCACATTCCCAGACTCTAAAGGAATAACTCTTTTGAATTCCAGGATCTTTAACCAATTCCAATTTGTACATCAAAGTTTTCTGCCATAAGGATCCTGGGGTTTCCATTTTACAAAAACTTGAAGCAACAATTTCCATCAGCTCTGCACTCACCAAAACACACTACCGTTCTTTCTAGGGTCCCTATCCGCACAAAGCTACAGTAAGGACAGATTCTCCTTCACCATCTCTGCAGGTGAAGGCGAGTGGCCAGCTCTTCCTATGCTCCTTAGGTCCATGAAAACCATGTGTAAATAAAATGCAATTGGCTGAATCTCCCCATCGCATTGTTTAAGCCTCACTCATGGAATGATGCTTACTCAACTGTAAGCTATTTTCTGAACCCAACATAGAAAATCCATCAAGCCAGTTACTGGGTCTACAAGAAGACACAAAGATAAGAGAAAGTCCAGAGGAAAGAAAAGAAGTTCTTTCCAGGGTCCCTCAAAGACATTTGCCTTTAATTCATTCAAATAATGATACAATAATGATACAAATGAGTAGTTTCCACATTATAAATGCTAAGCACCAATGCCAGGTTAAGTGTTAAGTGGTGACTATAAGCCTGATACACAAATCTATTTTTCTTCCCTGTTTAAAAAATATGTTTGCCTTTCTATTTTTTTTCTCCTAACAACAATAAAAACAAATGGGTCAAACATATGCCAAAGAATGATGAACTGAAGGACCACTTAAATGTTGTGTGGTCTTTCTGCTTTAATAATATTCAGATGCTCAACTACTTTCTTTTAGATTTAAAAAATATAGTAATAAATGATGTGGGAAGGCACTGGGAACTCTAATAGTCAGAACTTAAGATAGCTTTTGTCTCTTCCTCTCCAACCCTGTCTCTTTGGTCTCAGGAGTCTTTTGAAATCTGCATGAAACAAATATTTTAAAATTCAGAGGATCTTTGCTAGTTTTCCTGTGTCAGTTGTCAGAAAAATTCTAGCTAAGCAAACTGCCCAACCAGATACTGGGAGAAAAAAAAAGTCATCTACATGAAGTCTGTTAGTTCCAAATCCTGTCTGAAGTAGAGTTTGAGTTGTTAGTTTCTGCAATTCTAAACCATCCTTTAAAAAAAAAGTCTATGGGGCTGGGAAGGTGGCTCAGTGGTAGAGCGCTTGCCTTGCATGCATGAGACCCTGGGTTCGATTCCTCAGCACCACATAAGCAAAAAGAAAAAAGCCAGAAGTGGCGCTGTGGCTCAGGTGGTAGAGCGCTCGCCTTGAGCTGAAGAGCTGAGGGACAGCGCCCAGGCCCAGAGTTCAGGCCCCACGACTGGACTCCCCCCCAAAAAAAAGAAAGAAAGAAGAAAAAAAAAAGTCTAGAACACTCAAAGTCCAGAACTTTCTTACATATATCCAAATAACACCTGTGGTTCTTTTACTAAGAACATTGAGTTGGACTCATCTGAAGAATATGCATCAAAAGCTCATGTCAATGCCAAGGTCCAGCAGAACCTGTATTTACTAAATCTCTGGTTCCTATTGGAGCTAGAAGTATCATCAAATAAGATGTTTTGTAAAGCTACTTCCAGAGTCATAATTTTTTTCCATCACCTGTCTGGACACAGACTTAGTCACAAGTTTGTTGGTGATTATGTTTTTAATATCTCAGACTATTCATTCATTTAGGTTATTTTTTTCCAATTGTCCCTCTTTGTCCTCATCGAACACTAGAAACTCATTAAGCCTCAAGTATTTTTTGGTTTTCTAATATAAAACAATGTTCAAGAGAGGCACTAGGTGGACAGGTTCTTTATCCAGATAAATATCAGTTGATAGAGCTGGCTGAGCGAACCATGTCCAGAATCAAAAGGTATTTGTCAAATCTTTCTAACATTTCTCTATTTTAAACATTTTAAACATACTGAGTTGGAAATGAAGTAGCTAACTAAATCTCTAACGTGAAGCTTTATGAATTTTCTCACTCAGAAAAAGCAAAAGGTGCTTCATACTATCAGTCCAGAAGCTTCCAGAGCCATTTTTGCTTGATTTTTTTAGTGTGGTGTATGTTGCTGTTACAGTCTCATTTTTATACCACTTTCTTCTAAATAGAATGTTTGATGAGTTAAGCAAGCAGGGGAAGAGAAATTGGAAGATAACCTCATTTGAACTTAAAAACTTTAGATTTGGGGCTATAACGGTTAAGGGTGATATGTAAGCTTGCTTTTTTTTTTTATTGTGAGAATACCATACAGAGGAGTTACAATTACATGGGCAAGATAACGAGTACATTTCTTATCAAGCATTGTTGCCTGAATATAAGCTTTCTATCACTATGACTATCATTGAGAAAAATCAACTTCAAGAGGGAAGGATTTCTTTGGGCTCACTGTCAAGATGATGTAGTTTATGGTTATTTGGCTCCCTTGTTTCTAGGCTATGGTGATGCAGACTATCATGGCAGGGAGCAGGTGGTGGGGTGAAGCTGCTCACTTCCTGGCTGCCAGGAAACAGAAAAGAAGAGCCAGGGGCTGGGAAGGCGGCTCAGTGGTAGAGCGCTTGCCTTGCATGCCTGAGGCCCTGGGTTCGATTCCTCAGCACCACATATGCAAAAAGAAAAAAGCCGGAAGTGGCACTGTGGCTCAAATGGTAGGGCACTAGCCTTGAGCTGAAGAGCTGAGGGACAGTACTCAGGCCCAGAGTTCAGGACCCACAACCAGACCAAAAAAAGAAAAGAAAGAAAAGAAGAGCCAGAGGCAAACTATATTCTTCTAATGCACAGCCTCCGTGACCCATCTCTTCCAAATAGATATTACCTCTTTCACTTTCCCATTAGCAGCACTAGCTAGTGGCCAGAACTTCAAAACATGAATCTTTGGGGGAATGTTCCATATGCCCATATAGTAAGTATAATATTAACAATAGGTATTTAATAGGTATCACTACAATAGATATTTACCACTCACTCCAGAAAGACAGACACACAATTAACTCCAAAGTAGGAGTTGCCAGATTTAACAAATAGAATGATAGTATACACTACTAAATTTGAATTTTAGATTAAAGAAAAGTCCTGGTGATGACTATGTCTTTCTTACAAGCCGCAAGTATAGAAGAAGACTGTTGAAGGTAAGACTAATGAAAACAATGTTGGAAAATCTAGTCCCTTTGCGTTCTTCAAATCACAGCTTGCCTGGGACTGCACATAAAAGTGAAGGCTTGACTTATGGTAACAAAAGGTCTTGTACTATTAGGCAATAACATCAAACTATCAAAGAATTCTCAAAGTCGTCCACAGCAACAATTGATCCAGATGATTATATTATGGTTTGGGCCTCGTTAATTCAAAGAGGACCTGCTTTAGCAATGTTAAATTTGGCACACAATGAAATCTTTTCATCAATGTTTGAAACATTCCTGTATCCGCAGAATTTTCCAAGCTTCTGAAATCATGTGTCAAACAGTTTGTAATCTGTTGAAAGCTATTTGTGACCTTTCTTTAAGCTTGAAAAGAAATAACTCAATCTGCTGGCTTTACCACTAGGGAATTCTGGGAAGGGAGAAAGCTCAGGAGAGAGAAGAAAGGCAATGTTTTCGTGTGACCTTTAAAACTGTAATGTCATGTTAATTGAATATGAATTAACAGTTATTTCATTGGAACATTTCTGGGAACTGTATTAAATCAAATGTTTATAGAAAAGCAGGTGTTTCCTCTCATGTTTGTGTGTTTTCCTATTTTCTACACAATATCTATTTCTCCTTTTTCTGAGTAGTTCATTCTCTCACAATGTGCTCCCAACTTTTTATCTTGTAAATAAGTCTCTTTTGGAGAAAAGTTATTTGTTTAATAAATATTTGTTCAATAAGTGAATACTTGAAAATCATAAGGTTTCCTCTCATTAACACCCTTTGTGGCTTTATCAGTATTAATTTGAGACATATAATAAATGACTTATTTGAGAGATTGACATATAAACATAGCCTGTGTATCTGCACTTCATTTCATTTTAAAATCAATTATGTCAAAAAAAAGTCTATGCCTATATTTTTTTCAAGTGTAAGAAAAATGTTTACACTAACCTTCAACTGTTTCTTGAAATCTTTTTATTTCATGTTAGAATCAATTAAGTCAGAAAAGTCTATGCCTGTATCTTTTCAAAACTAATGAAAAATGTTTTTACACTTACCTTTAAGTACTTCTTGGAATCTTCATTTCTTTGTGTATACTAGAAGGAAGAAAGGGAGACAAATGAGTGCGGAGAGATAGAGAGAGGGAGAAAAGAATGCCAAGTGGCCTAAAACAATTTTAGGATTGTTTTTCTTAGCTGCCTTTGGTTGTCTGTTGGAGATATTCTAACTCCTTTGTGTTTCAACTCCTACTTTCTCTGAAAGAGCACTCACAATCATAGACCCAGTGAGTAGCAGGCTACTTCTAGGAGGAAGTAGAAAGTAGGGAAAGAGAAGAGAAATACTGTGAAGGTTCTCAGAAAGACTGAGTCTGTCCTAGTCCATCAGATAACAAAGCCAGAACAACAGCTGGCTGGAGGCCGTCAGCAGCCAAGGCAACCAACCTCTCTCTTATCAAGGCCAGATGCCTGTTTTGAAGAAATCAGAACAACAACATGTGAGCAAGAAGCTGAAACCAGTGAACTGGGTGTAGTCTTTTGAACCACAATGAATTAAGTGGAACCAACCGTCAAGGTCATCAATGACTTGGCAGCCAGAATTAAATCCTGTTCATCATCCAGGAAGGAGTTTCCCAGAACTCCAAAAGTGAACTGTTCCTCTGCCACATATTGGGTCTAATTAATTAAGGGTATTGTAAGAATAATCCAACCTCTAATTGTCCTATAGGTTTCTCTTTACCTACTAAGCCTCTCCTGAAGTCTTTTACTCTTAAGAAGCTCTAGTAGAATCCCTTTATTTTTCTCAGAAATCATCTCTTAGGAATTTATGGACCTCTCCTATGGGCAATAGTAACACCAAGGACCCAGAGAAGCCTAAAGGATGCTTATGTCATCACTATCATCAATATTTCAATCCATAGCAATGATGGCCCTCACCTCCTTTCATTTCAACAGCCTCAATGAAGAATCCCAAGTGATTCTGTAGACTTCAGGAGACTGTTGATGCACTGTTTCTAGAATCTTTGTTTGGGCTGAATTTTCTTAGTTTGCCGTGTCGTTCTGAAAAAATAAATTGGATGCGATTACAGCCTGACATTTTTAAAATGAGTCAGCCTTGTTTTTTTAAAAAAATTATTATACTTAAGGACTTGTCCAAACAGTTATACTTCGACTTGTCAGTTTATCAGTGTTTTCTCATATCAGAAAATTCTGTCACAGATAGAAAACACACTCTCATTGGTTGTGTACTACTACCTGACAGTTGAGAGAGTAAGTGGAACTATCAGGATCAAAGAATAAAATACAGCATGTATGACCAATAACTAGGTTGAAAAAACTACAATATGAGGACTGAATTCAAAGAAATAGTATTGTTTTTGTTCAACAGATTTTAGCTGTTACCACCAAAACAGTAACCATGTAAGATGATGCACATTAATCTGCCTCACTCTAAGTAACAATTTTCTAACTACATGCATCCCATAACCATAAAATCACAGAAACCCTCAAGATGCACAGTCTAAAATTCTTATCCTTCTTTTTAAAAAAAAAGTATGAGAAACTGAAGTTTCATTCAAGTCACATCAACCAACTTAAGGTTTTAATACTGTCAAAAGTTGAAACACTAGAATCAAATACCATGTATTTCGAAAACTATATTCTCCTTTGTCCACAGGAGAAAGAGAGCTCCCTCAGTTTCATCTGGAGAAAGTCTGGCCGAAACAATGAAAAGAAAATCCTGGTCAAAGCTAGGACTTGAAGAGAACAAAGCTAAGGATCTATGGTATAGAAGAAGATTAGATAGACTAAAAAAAATACCTATTCCGTGAAACCATAGCCCATTTTAGACATCCAAGTAGATACCCAACTACTCCAAATATTATAGGCGAAGTGGCTTGCTCTGCACCAGAGGGTTGACCAGGCCCTTCACAGCCTGAGATCCCTACTCCCTATCCTTCTCAGTGGGCCCACATCTGACTTTCTCCATGACTTCTCTTGGGTCTGTCTCCCATACTGACACTGTGGCAAAGCGTCCCTAGATTCTCTGGCTTGTGACTATTCCTTGTCTTCAGGTCCCCAGAGCAGCTCAGTCTCAAACAGCAGACCCTCAAGATAGTACCTGGCCATCACTCTCTAAGACACAGGGAGTGACTAAATATATTTCTTTTTCCAGTGCTGGCCCGACACTCGGGAGGAGTCACTGTCGTACCCAAATCCCTGCATTGGATTTCAAGCTTGTAAGACCTGCTATCCTCTCCTGTGCCAGTCTGTTGTCACCAGGTTTGCCTTGCTTAACCTGTGGTTGTGGCTTTGGCTTTCCCTCTCCTTGGGGAGCTGGAGTTGAAGCTTTTCCCTACATAGCTTTTCTGTTTCTCTGTGCTTTTCAGCTGTCCCAGAACGCCTTTCATGATCTTAAGGGTCTTTGTTACTTTCTTTCTTTGGAAGACAGTCTGTCCTCTGTTCTCTACCTCCTCTGCTCATTCACACAGTCTCATGGAGGAAGCTTTTCATCTGCCATCTTCTAAGAGCTCTTCCCCTTCCCCCCGCAAAAAATGTGGCAAAGAGGTAATGGTGGCCTCATCAGCATAGTGGCTCTCTGACCTAGTCACAAAGAGGTCTCTGAGGATTTTTCAGACACATGAGAAGCAGACCAACAAGTTTAACTCTGCTTTTATGATTGCTTTGTAAATTCTCTAAAGGAAAAAGTATCTGCTATGGTTTATACCTAAAGCAGACAGTTTCCTACAGCCTCCTGGTCACTTCTCCTTGGGAGTAGCCCTACTTTTAGGATCTTATATAGATAGCAAAATAAATAAATAAGTAAACAAGTTTACAATAGCAGTATTCTTCCACCCCCCCGCCCCCCGCCACCTCCTAATTACCACCAAAAAGCCACCATCATCTTTCAGCCAAAAGTCCTTCTACAGACCTACCCATTTTGTATGCTATTTGAGCAAGACTGAGAAATATCATGTGTTACTGCTTGCAAGCAACTACAAGAGAGGGATGGGTTTTATTTCCTGGGTAGAAGGCTAGATTAGTCAGGAAAAAAATGGTTAACCAAGAAGGCTTTGATCAATATCTATGGAGTAAATGAAGCTTTCTCAATAACCATAGTATTTTCTTGGCTTGATGTTAGGAACAAAAAAAAAAAAAAGGAAGTTAGACCCAGTGATTGTTGAAGTGGGTATAACATACTGACTTGCATTAAATGGAAATTCTACATGAAGCCCCGCAAATCTAAGTCCAGATTCCAGTACCACCATTGCCTTCCTCTGTTATCTTGAACAGATCATTAGATAAGTATGTACTTTGGCTCTGCTTTTTAGAAGGAAAGTTGATTGTATCTACTGTCTTCCCAAAGGGTTGTTCTGCAACAATGTGAAGATGATTAAAAGGAAAACAAGTGTATCAAAGAGAGCCAGACAGAAACTCTGGGGCTTTACTTCTGAGAAATAAATAGCTTCTGGGTCTCCTATTCCCAAATAAAACAAGTAAGTACTCACCAAAAGGTATATTCCACAAACTTCTACTGGATATATTTTTGCTTGTTTTTTTTTTAATTTAATTTTATTTTATTTGTGAACATACTGTACAGAGGAGTTACAATTACATGGGCAGGATAATGCGTACATTTCTTACCAAGCATTGCAGCCTCCTCCTTTGTTTTGCTTGTTTTTTATATCATAGACATGGGAGTTATTGCTCTTAGTATTCTTTGTGCTAGCTGAATATATAAATTGATTTGAACCAGTTTATGGTCCCTTTATTTTCACAGTGATGATTACTTATTACAGTGATACTAATGATGATTACCTATAGAAAAGTACATAAATCATATGCCTACTTAGCTCAATTATTTATCACAATTTGAACACATCTACATAGTTAGCATTAAATAAATAAATGACATAGAACATGAGCTGCACCCGGAAGTCTTACTTGTTTTCTTCCCAGGCTTCCTTCCAAAGATGATCACTCGCTTGACTATCATAAGATTAGTTTTTCTGGTTAGCTCTATTACAGGCTAAGTAACAGTACTTCTCTGTGGTTGCTAGCAGCTCTTAAACTGTTACAGATCAGATATCTGCATTTGCTGAATGCTCCTTGATGGTTTGATAAAAGATGTGGGAGAGAAGTATAGAACACAAGGGCAAGGAGCAGAAACCAGGATTGGAAATGGTCTTGACAAAATATTGTCAGTTAAGACTGGTCTGTCATTTCCAACAGGCATATGATTTTATTGTATTTTTTGGGAAAGGAAAGCTTAATTGTGTTGAACTATTGTCAAATGAAACACAATAGTTTCTCTGATATATTGCAAAATACCATTTATAGAAAGAATCTCTCTTTTTTTTTCCCCAAAAACAAAAGAATTTTTTGTGGCTTAACTTGGTACTTGTCCATACTTGGCAAGAATTAGAGATGTACAATAGTGTCATCTTCAGTTTTTTAAGGCCCTTTGCCATGATACTCCCAAGAGTACAAACAGAATCAAAAATGTCAGACCTTGCCCTGAGCAGCAATGCATTTCCTAGATGATGAGAAGGTTGGAGATAGAAAGTGGGGGAAGAAGAGTTATAGGAGTCCATGCCCAACCACCCTGGGGCAGGAAACCTAGTTTCCTTTCCTATTCCCCATATTAAATCCACAACTGCATTCCATTGTCTGGTGGGCCACCACAGCTGTGGCTGTTTCCAACATGAAGATGGACGGTAGCCACACTTGGATTTGGTTTTCTCTAGAACTGCTGTTCCCCTGGGCATTATCTTTCAAAGTATCACATTGCATAGGGGCTTAATGTTTCTAACTAGTTTGTGAATAATTGCATATCCATTTTTCTGTTCATTACATGTTCCTTTGGGATATCCACATCTAGATTGAAAAAGAGCATGATTGCTTGGCTTGTCTATTTCTTTTTCCCTCCAGAGCAGATAACTCGCATAGCATAAGCACCAAAACATGGCTGGGTATTTGACATGTCTATGAAGTGAAAGACACTCTGGCAACTTCTTGTGACATATGCATTATTCAATTCCGATCAATTAGCATATTCTAAGAACCTAGACCCTCCTAGTTATGTTAGCTACAAGTGACTAAAAGTATAAAGGTATTATCCCTGCTTATAAAGACATTATAGAGGATTAGAGAAAAATGCAAAACCAAGAATAACCATGTCATCATTGCTTATTATTATGAAAGTGCCAGTATAATGTTTGATAAGAAGATGATTCACTCTCCTGAAAGTTTAGTCAGGGAAGATATCACAAGAGAAGGTTTCATAGAATTGGCCAGTAAAGAGAATCATATACACCAGATAGGAGGAAAATACAAAAGTACAGAGAAGTCACATAGCCTACTGCTCTTCATAACTCTAAGGAGACAAATACGGAAGTACAAGGTGAAGAGGGGCAGTCAGAGAACTAAAGCAGAAATGGGGAGTCAGACCAATCAGAGGACTTCATCCTCAAAACCAATAGTTAATTATGTGGCTTACTGATCAACTCTGAACTAGGAAAAGAAGCCTAGAAGATGAAGAGGGCAGCAAGATTTAACACATGTACTCAGGCTTAAACTATAACATGCACACAGTCATTCTCATTCTTGCCATTCTCTTGCATCTCTGAATTTTTTACTACATCCTTACTTCCTCTATATCCTAAGGACCTTCCTTTTACTTTACGTAAAACTATTGAAACTTCAGGACCAAGATTTTAAAATAGTCTGCAACATATTACAGCGAAGCTGCCCAACTTACTGGTTGTGACATTTCAAACCTACTGAAATGATGTCATGTTTTCTATTGTAAGTACCTTGGAAAATATACCCGTTTAGCAACAGGCATGAGGGCTAGATATGGTTTTGTTTGCTTAATATTTTAAGGTCTTTTTTGAAAATTACTAATGATCTCTTGACGATGTCTACCTTGCCCTGGAGAGAGGAATTGGCTTTTAACCCTTGTCTGACCTGATCTGATCTGTCACTGGTCTTGATGGGCTGGGACACAGGCAATTCATCTGTGTACTCCTGAATGGCTTGACTAGCTTCTTTGCAGTCCCCTCCCTTCCAGAAGGCATGAGTTTACAAGGAAAAAGGAGTTAAAACTGCCTCATTTCTGAACATACAGATGAGCAACAGTTTGACCAGGTAGGGTAGAGGAGAAAGGAGAGCGAGAGAAAGAAGGCAGAGAGAAAGAAGACAGTCAAAGGACCTCTAGATGGGCAGGTAGGATGGAAATGAATCAAGAGAAATATTTTTCACTCAGAGTGTCACTCTGAGTGTAATGTACAGGAAGTTGAAGAGACAAGAACAAGAATCAGCAGTTTGAGGAGAGATTAAAGAGTAAAATCTTTAAGCCAAAAATGTTTCATTTGCTTACACATATTTAAATGTAGCAAAAAGCATGGGATATTTGCATTTGTGGAAAAGCAGTGTGGGTTAGATTTTTTTTCTTTTTTTTTTTTGTCGTGGGGCTTGAACTCTGGGTCTGGGCGCTGTCCCTCAGCTCTTCAGCTCAAGGCTAGTGCTCTACCACTTGAGCCACAGCGCCACTTCCAGGTTTTTCTGCTTATGTGGGGCTGAGGAATCGAACCCAGGGCCTCAGGCATGCGAGGCAAGCACTCTACCACTGAGCCACCTTCATAGACCAGATTTTTGCTTTTTTAAGACTAAGAAACGCTGCTTGAATCTCCAACTTACTAACTCACAATGGTTAGAAGGAAGTGAGGAGGAGAACCATCAGCCAAAAGAAAAAATGTTCAAAGTTGATACCTGATGCAGAAAGTTAAATAGCGTCTACCTTTCATTATGTGTGTCTTTCACTCTATAATCAGAGTAGTCCTTTGACTCCAAAACTATTATCCTTTAAAGGAGACAGTTGGTATGGCATATGTTTGAAAACTGAATATATCAGAAAATATCAATGGAGGGGCTGGGAAGGTGGCTCAGTGGTAGAGCGCTTGCCTTGCATGCCTGAGGCCCTGGGTTCAATTCCTCAGCACCACATAAGCAAAAAGAAAAAAGCCAGAAGTGGCGCTGTGGCTCAAGTGGTAGAGCGCTAGCCTTGAGCTGAAGAGCTGAGGGACAGCGCCCCAAGAGTTCAGGCCCCACAACCGGACCCAAAAAAAAAAAAGAAAATATCAATGGAACCTATCTGCAATTATCAAGGAAATAAAATGGTTAAAGTCTGATTGCAAAAAAAAAAAACAAAATAGGGATAATTTGTATGTTCCCTAAATAAGTTTAACTTTTCCTTTTTAAACAAAATAAATTCACTTATGTAAAGATAAATTTAGGAAGAAGAATTATGTTCCACAATATCTATGGGAATCTTTTTAAACTTTTATAATGTTTATTTTGTTACTATTATTTCTTTTGCTGGTACCAGGGCTTGAACTCAGGGCCTCACATTTGCTTGACTAGATTGTTCAGCTGTCACTCTGCCACTTGAGACACACTTCCAGCCTAATTTTTTGATTGGAGACAAAGTCTCGTGGACTTTTCTACCAGGGCTGGCTTAGAACTGAAATCTACCAGATCTCAGCCTCCTAATTAACTAAGATTACAGATGTGATTACAGATGTGTGCCACCAGTGACCGCATCTTTTGTTAAATTTTCATCTTCCACTGCTTGCTAAGAGGGAGTTAAGCTCACTAATTGTTCCCACTCATAGAAAACTTGAACACTGTCAACCCACCTGAAGTAACTGATATCTTAAAAGAAAACTCCAAACATTCACTGTCAACAGTGTAATGCGTATTTTTTTCCAAGTGTATGTGTAAATTCCCGAAGATAGATTATATACACTGGGCTACAGTACAAGTCATAACAAATTAAAAAGTAATTGAAATCTGACCATTTGTATTACCTGACCAAATAGGAATATAAACATAGGCATGACAAGACATTATTCAGCCCTTGAAACAAACAAACAAACAAACAAAAAAAGACAACTAAATCCTATCACTTGTGTTAACTGGATAAATCCAGAGGACATTACATGAAGTGTAACAAACAAAAGGCACAAAACTGAAAATAGCTGAGTTTAGAGATGTAGAGATTAAAATGGTGGTCATTAGAGGCTGGGGAATAGGAGTTGGACAGATGTTGGTGGAAAAACAACACAGATAGGAGAAATAAACTCAATACACCGTACAATGTGGTAATGAGTTAACACTGTATTGTATCCTTAACAAAAACTGCTGAGAGTAGATTTTAAGTATTCTTACCACAAAAAAATTGTGCACAGTAATGTATGTTAATTAGTTCAACAGAGCCATGCTGCATGAATATGCAGATTTAAAAACCACTGTTGTGCACTAAAAATACAATTCTATTTATGCAATTTAAAAAATATTTAAAAAAAAAAACCCAAGCAATCACAAAGAAGGCCATACTAAAGCTACCAGCACAACTATGTTTATCGCAGCATTATTCACCATAGATAAGGTATGGAACCAACCCAGATGCTCCTCAGTAGATGAATGCATCAAGAAAATGTGATCTATTTATATATATTGGAGTTCTATGCCTCCATCAGAAAGAATGACACTGCCCATTTGTTTAAAAATGGAAAGACTTGGGAAAAATTATATTAAGTAAGCCAGACTCAAAGAAACATATAGGTCCCACGGTTTTTCATTTATCTGCAATAACTAGTATATGTCTAGGACAAGCAGAAGAGGTCAAAAGCTATGTACATATATGACCATATAACCTGATGCTAAAGTGAAATGAACCCCAAGATAGGGACATAAGACGTTTTATCTTTGTTGCTGTTCTTCTTAATGTACTTATAATGTATTATGTGATATTTTTGTTTCTTTTGTATGTTCTTCCCCCATGGTACAACCCCTGTTGTCACTGTATTTGATTCTGGTGCCCTGCATCTTGTATATACATTTTTCTAATTTGGGGAGGGGAAGGGAAATAACAAAATGCTGAAATAAGGATACAGGACGACCCATTGTAACAATGAGATGTACAAGACAGTATGTTGGGGAGGTGGGGAGAAAAAGAATGGTAGGGGAAATATAAAGGAAGGTGTAACAATTCTTGGTAGAAAATAGACTCATTACCTTGCTCATGTAACTGTAACCCCTCTGTACAGTATCTTTACAATAAAAGTACATATTTAAATATATATATATATATATAAATTTTTAATGACAGATGGCCTTAAAGATTGTCAATCCAAATAAGGTACTGATTTCTTCCCTTTACTAAAGACAAAGATGTGTGTTTTTTTTTTAATTTTAAAAAGCTGGCCTAGTAATAGATGGTAAGTGCTCCCACAAGGGAGAATGACTTTAGAGGCCTCCTCTCTCAGATGATTGAAGTAATTGGAACATTAAGTATGTAGATACTTGCTTTGAACATGAGGATTTGGATAAAAGCTGCTTGTAATAAAGAGCATGCTAGTGTTAAAAAAATCTATGAACTGATAAGCATATGGATCCAGAGATTTTAATGTATAAAGTTAAAGAGCTAGCTTTTAGCCAAATTCATCAGTTCCTACTAGATTCCAATTTGTTTTCACTTAACTACAGTCCATTGTTCATCAGCCTGTAATTAAAACCTTCTATACAAGATGATGCACATACTGTGAAATGTTTGTTAGGGAAACTGCCATTTGAAATGGCAATGATTATTAGACTACTATATATTATATGGATAAAAAAAGTAATTTGCAGTAATTTGTAAATCTACTTCAATAAGCACTAAAGTCTTATTTTTAATGTGTGTGCTTAAGTTTCAAGACCTAACATCAGCAACCTTGAGCAGAAAAAGTAACTGGAAAGTCTTAAGATTTCTTGACTATAGTAAAGGTTGTCAAATATGGCTACCTTCATATAACACAAAATTAAGCAATGAAGAAATTCAGTCAATGACCAGGATTTTTTATATAGTTGTATGTGGCTTCGGGTGAACTAGTTTCAATAATTGCTTCAAATGATGTCAGGGGTGATTATACTGACCTGTTGACTATGCTGAATAGGAAAGTTCTAGAAAGCCTCTCACACATGTCTGGACCTTGGTGCCAATGACTGGAATACTTCAGTTATTCCTGGGTAGCCTTTCCTTCCTATGACTCCAAGGACTTGTCACAGGGGCCTTTTCTTCAGTAGGTTAGCCTGGATTTCTGAAGATCCCATGTCCGGCTTTAAAGATCTTTGTACAGTGATTTCATCTGAGAACTAGAATTATAATTTACTCTTGGAATAGCTTCTTAACTTCCATTGTTAAAATAAAATGAGGTGTCCAGACTCAAATTTGGAAAACATTTTTAACTTTACAAAACTATTTTCCAAAAGTAACAAAGACTTCTATTTCTTAAATTCAAACAACATGTTTTCAGGGAAATGTGTTTTGGAACTTAAAAAAAAAAAGATTATAAAACATTAGAACACATGGTTCCATAAGTACATTTCCTTCCTTCTTTCTTCCTTCCTATGCTTCTTCATTCCTTCCTTCCCTTCCTTACTCCTTAGTTCCTTTTATCTATCCTTCCTTCTTTCTTCCTATTCCTCTCCTTCCTTTCCTTCTTTCTATATTTCCTTCCTTTGTTTCTAATGGACAAAGTGCTTTAAAATCAGAACTTATGAGACAGTCTACTGTTGAGTCTCTAAAATTCCTAAAGTGTTTGCAAAATCTGTGCTTGAAAAACTGGAGGGGGAAAACTGTTGCAATAACAAATATTTAATAGTACAAAAGAGAAATATTATACGTATATATCACAGTAGGAAAAAAAATCCCCTGAAAATGATTTTTTAAAACAGATTGGAAAAAAAAAGGTTGCTACCAACAGTAAAAAATGATCACAGAATTAAGATTGAAGATGCTAGGATAATTTCAACAGTTCTTCATAAGGCCTGTAGGCTGGAGAATATTATAAGCCTTTTCCACAGTACCCTGATTGTTAGCCCAAGCCAAAAAGGGCAGGTCTCAAGATTTACAGAAGAAGCTTTTGTACAATAAGCTTTGAGCCTTGGTATAAGCGCTCAAAGATTTTTCTTTATAAGACAACAGTCTTGATGAAGATATCCCCCAAGACAGACTAAAAGAGACTTTAGGCAGTTAGAAATCATTTTCCAACAAAGAATTGTTCTGGAGCTATCTTCCAAGACTAGGCTAGCTCACCCTTTTACAATAGTTCTTGTGTAAAAATGTACTTACTCTTTACAATTTTTGTCCACTATGGCTTATACTTAGGTTTTGCATGGCATATCTAAATCATATTCATATAGTATAAACTTTCTGGTATTCTTCCTGAGATGGCTTTTCCAAGTCCAGGTTTTCTAAGCTAGGAATACCACAGAAATGAGGGTGGGAGAAACGAAAGGCTTGAAATGAAAATTTTTCCTAAGGATCCCAAGGCAGGAACTATTCCTTGGTCCTGGTTCAGATAGTCCTATGGTAGAGCTAATTCATTGCTTTTCTCTGTCCTTCACTCCTCTCTCTGGGATTTAACTACATCCTCCAGTCATCCTTCCTTTTCTAGAAAAAAAATTAACAGGTAACAGGTTAGAAATTCATTCAAGTTGAACAATTTCTTCCTAGTTTATGTGTATCACCCTAGTACTAACAACTGCCATAAGAAGTTAACAGTTGCCTGGCAATGTCTTTAAAAAGAGACATACACTCTTAAGGCTCATTTTCTAACCTCTGTGTGAACACCAACACTCTATCATTGCATAACTTAGTTAAGTAAATAATTACCTTCTGGTAGGGCCACTCTCTAGTAAGAATCTATTCACTATTCTTCAAGTTGTGGCTAATTCAAGTTATTTTTCTCTTGCTTCTGCAACAAATTACCACAAATTTGGCACGCATAAGCAAC
Source organism: Dipodomys ordii (assembly GCF_000151885.1). Taxonomy (NCBI): domain Eukaryota; kingdom Metazoa; phylum Chordata; class Mammalia; order Rodentia; family Heteromyidae; genus Dipodomys; species Dipodomys ordii. Next base: position 11,974,208 of record NW_012267227.1, read on the forward strand.
ACAACTTATTTTCACATACTGTAAGAGTCCAATACAGATCTCACTGGACTGAAATCAAGATTTTGGCTAAACAAGAATTCCTTTCTGGAGGCCCTGGGGAAACTCTGTATCTTTTTTTTTTTTTAAGCTTCTTAGAGGCTACCCACATTTCTTAATTTATGGTTCCCATTGTCCATTTTGCAAAGCTAAAAATGGTGGAATGAAACATTCTCATTTTTCATCACTCTGACATCCTTTTGCATTATCCTTCTTTGAACTTTTTCTTTTCAGGATGCTTGTGCTTATATGGGGCCTACCTACGCTATCCCGGATAATGTTCCCATCTCATTCACTATTCAAACTAATCTCTTTCGTGTTTCTCTACTATGTCGAATAGTTGGCTACCTCAAGGGTTCTGCTCATATTGGGTTTCCCTACCTAAAATACTGCTCTCGTCTTTATTCAAATGGCTCACTCTCTCCCATTCATTTAGGTTCCTCTGAGTTTCACCTTATCACAGAGGTTTTTCCCAGACCACCTTATTTTACACTAAGTGCCCCTTGCTTGCACTAGTCTATTTTAGTTACGTCACTGTCTCTTGTTTCACTTTTGGATATCTTACTTAGTATCTTTTACTCATCACTTAGAAGAGAATCTGGCCCCTAGCAGGAACCCAGAACTTTTTATGGACTAAACAAACACATATTGAATGAACAAATCCTAAGACTTCTCTTTGCTGCCTGCTTGATGCCCTCGTCCATCCTGTTTGGTTTTCTCTTCCATTTTGCTAGAAATTCTTCTTAATAATCTTTAACATGAGGATATATGGGAAAATTTTTGAGAACTTGCATGTCACGTGATTAACATTTTTTTAAATTTTTTTGTCAGTTATGGTCTTGAACACTGGGCTTGGGTGCTGTCCCTCAGCTCTTCAGCTCAAGGCCAGCGCTCTACTACTTGAGCCACAGTGTCACTTCTGGTTTTCTGGTGGTTAATTGGAGATAAGAGTCTCACTGGCTTTTCCTGCCTGGGCTGGCTTTGAACTGTGATCCTCAGATCTCAACTTCCTGAGTAGCTACGATTGCAGGTGTGAGCCACTGGCGCCTGGCTAGATTAACAATATTATGAGGAATAGAACCCAATTTGAAAATTGTTCTCACTCAAGAGTTCATCACCCCATGTGTTCTAGTTTCCAGAAAAGACCTCTGGCATGATTCTTGTTCATGAGGCCCAGAATTCAAGCCCCAGTATCATAAGTAACAAAAACTTATATACTCAAGTTTTAGGAATTAAAAAACTGCCTTCTACAGTTGCCACTCTCTGGAATTACCATTACACAAATGAAGAAGCTCCCAGGTTGATCCTTGATCTTAATTTTTCCCCCTACTTTCTGAAGATCTCAAGTGGAAAAAAAAATACAAAACAGAACAAAACTCTATATGAGAGTTAAAAATGATCTTTAGAAAGCCAAAACATCTTGTTTGACTAGTTAACTCACTTTACTAACAATGGCAGAGTTACTGAACAAAGATACTAAAGTCACAGTTAATAAATGAAATCAGTCAAGTGCTGATATAAACATTAAAGCATTGATAAATTGACTTTCTTCATGAAACATAACATTCTACTCTAAATATGCAATGAGATACATATTATTTGCTAGAACCAAGATGTAAAATAAGATTGCAAACTGTCAGAACCTCAAGAGTATAACAGGAAAACCTGATGGTTAAAAGTAATTTGTAGGGCTGGAAGGTGGCTCAGTGGTAGAGTGCTTGCCTTGCATGCATGAGGCCCTGGGTTCAATTCCTCAGCACCACATAAGCAGAAAAAGCCGGAAATGGCGCTGTAGCTCAAGTAGTAGAGTGCTAGCCTTGAGCTAAAGAACAGCGTCCAACCCCACCCCCCCAAAAGTAATTTGTATTAAAGATGAGGCTCAAGTGGTAACACACCTTACTAGCAAAGTTCTGAGTTCAAACCCCAGTAAAGCAAGATTTAAAAAAATTGGAGAGGGGTGCATTGACCTCTCTCAGAATCCCACAAGATACTCAGTATTTCAATGATAATACACAGTGCATATAATACACAGATCAGTGCATGAATAAGCCTCCATTCTGCCTACCTAAAATTCCTGAATTATGGTAACTATTATATAAAGAATCTTCACCTTCCTTTACAACAAAAAATAATGGTTAGTACAAGCATTTCCACTTAAGGATTTTTTAAATACATTTTTATATATGCATATATATATATATATATATATATATAACTAAGGCTTGAACTTAAGTTTTTGGAAGTTGGAACTTTCTTACTTTTACTCTACATTTTATCTTCTAATTACTATATTGATTTTTGTTTCAGCAATTACTTTTTAATTTCCAGGATCTTTCTTATTTATATCTTTTTTTCATAATCTATCACTGTTTTATACATGCTATTTTTCTGAAGCTATTTAATGGGTTTTTGTTGTTTCTGTTTATTGGAATTTTTCCCACCTACATCCCCCCCACACATACATACATACCACTATATTCCTCCATTTTTCATGTGGAGGGTTTTTATCAATTTTCTACTGGTAATCAGCTGTTATATATGGGAGTATTTGCTGGTGGTCTTCAATGTAGTCTCAGTAAATATGCAGCTTAACTTTCCATTAGGGTCTTTTAACTTTCAGCATATGGAATCAAAAACAAATTTTAATAATCTAGTAATTACAGAAGATAGAAAATGTACCTAGTGAATTTAAAACATTTGGTGAAATTTTGGAGAAGTAATTTAAAAGACTAAGCTGATTGGTAGTTGGTAGTTACTACAAAATATATATATATATGTTTTTTTTAAATGCTCAAGGCCTGTTGTTGGTGGCTCATATCTATAATCCTATTCAGGAGGCTGAGATCTGAGGATTGCAATTCAAAGCCAGCCCAGGCAGGAAAGGCTAAGAGACTCTTATCTCCAACCAACCACCTGAAAACTGGAAGTGGAGCTATGGTTCAAACTGGTACAGCACTAGCCTTGAGAACAAAGAGGCTCAGGGACAGTGCCCATGCCCTGAGTTCAAGCCCTACAACCTACAACTTCAACAATAACAAAAAAGCTCAAAAATCAGGAAGTGGGTATACAAATGATGGTTGAAGAAGAGTCTTAGGAAAAGACCAAATCAAAAGGCCTCAAAGAAAAGACCAAATAAAGACTATAATCCATATACTTCTAAAGGATGCCTAGAAAGATGAGAAGTTTGATACGCTTGAGACTTACATGTTTCTACAAAGCGAGTCATAGTGACTCTGAGTACCGGTGAATGTCTGTCTCTAATCTTTCCCTCTTGCAGCCTCCCACACTGTACTTGCTCAGTAGCTCAACCTTTAGATGAATCCTCATTCTTTTATGCAAATTCTTCAAAAATTATGACATACTTGTAATGAACCTGATGTCCTGACTTAATTCAGTTTAGCATGTCTGGCTTTATTAGAAGATATAACCCAGGCTGGTAAAGTGAGGAAGAAAGGCAGTGAAACTAGCAAGAAAGAGAAGCAAAGGCAAACTAGTGAGTGACTGTGCAGCATGACTGCTGCGACATGAAAAGCTGCGCGCGACACTGTCGGTCTTGCATAGCCAAATGGTACATCTCTGCACCAGCAGGATAAGACAGTGCTCCTATAGCTCTTATAGTTTCAGGAAAAATAAAAGAGGAATTTACAACACTCCTTAAGGTCCATTGATCCATTAACTTTGCAACTTCTAGACTGCATCTCTTTTAACAGAAGCCTTCTGACATGGTATTCCTAGTATACATAAGTGCTGGATGGGCCGATTCTTTTTTTTTTGGGGGGGGGGGGTCAGTCACGGGGCCTGAACTCTGGGCCTGGGCAGTGTCCCTCAGCTCTTCAGCTCAAGGCGAGTGCTCTACCACTTGAGACACAGTGCTACTTCCGGCTTTTTCTGCTTATGTGGTAGCTGACGAATTGAACCCAGGGCCTCATGTGTTCAAGGCAAGCGCTCTACCACTGAGGCACCTTCCCAGCCCCCAGCCAGGGATTTTGAACATATGGTTACTTTGACCCCAAGCAGAGGAATCACACAGACCTACTGGGTATCTGTCACTACAAAAAGTGGTATAGCTAAGGTAAAGTGATTGGTCAAGGGCTGAGGAACAATGAGGCCAAGAAGCTTCTCAGGTTTTTGAGATATGTGATATCTGATACAGTATCCAAATACTGAATATCTACTGCCACAATAATGCTGTAAAATAAATAGCTAAGTATTAATGGTATAACAGTAGATGTTCTTTGTTCACAGTTGGGTGGCTCTCCTGATCTTGGCTGGAGATCACTTATCTGAGGGTTAGTTATCAGCCAGTCTAGATAGGAGTCAGCCAGGGTAATAAGGGCAACCTGGCTCTATTCTAGGTCTGCTTCGGTTCTCTAACAGGTTAACATAGCCTTTCAGGTTTATATATCAACAGTCAAAACACTAGAGTGACTAGAAGGACAATACATTTTTTTTAGGCATGTATATGGCTGATTCAGAATGAGAGTGTACTTCAAAGGAACTTGAAAAAAATACCATCAACAATACAGGGAGAAGAAGGCCATTTTTGTAGCCTGGCCATACCAAAAAGAAACAAGACAAGTGCAGCCAATTCACGTTGTTCTAACAGGTACCTTCCTTTGGCTAGAACTTGAGATTTTTATCTGGCTTTGTGACACTGGCTCCTTCTGAAGTATGTGGGTCATCTTTTGTATGTAAGCTCTGAGATGGGAGGGGGGAAGAGCAAATGAATGATAAGATTATTCTCTCTTCTTTTCTTTGTCCCTTTTAATTGCTATGTCTAGTTGATTTGTAGAGCCGGTTAAATGGCAATAGTTTGGCGCAGGGAAGTCTAAATTTAGCCCAAAGAAATCCAACTCTGGCCCTGCTTAAATCAATTCAAGCTATCTTATTTCTAGAGCCAAGGTTGAAACATGAAGAAATCTATTTTAATTCCATTCTTGTAATATAACTGTTAAATTAGTAAGCCACTGAGTCTATCTGGCTAAGACTGTGGTGCTAATAATGTTCAAACCTTATATAATTCACATTCCTGTTTATGAATAGCATAATACAAATGGCAATCTCACTAAACCAAACCAAGTCAGAAATCTCAGACTGTAGACCAGTTGTGTGACTTATCAGAAATTAGTTAAATAGTTGCGTGGTTTATCAGGAATTATTTAACTTCTTTAATCTTCAGCTGCCGTGTGCATATGTGTTTATACTACTCTAAAACTATAATATCCCAAATGTCCTATTTCTGGGTGCTAATAGGCATTGCATGTTCAAGTAAGTTTAGAGCATGCTACCTTAAATGATTTAATAACCTTATTTCAGAGCTTCTAACAACTGTCAATTAATTGGTTGTGATTTTATTTATTTATTTTTACCAGTTCCAGGGCTTCAACTCAGGACCTCACACTGGCTTGGCTTGTTTGCTCATGACTGCTGCTCTACCATTTGAGCCATGACTCCAATCAGTTTTGAAAGCGGTTTTCTTCCTAGTTAATTGGAGATGGGAGACTCATGGACTTTCCTGCCCATGCTAACTTCAAACTGTGATGCTCCAAGTCTCAGCCTGATTAGTAGTTAGGATTACAGGCATGAGCCACTGGAACTCACCTGCTTTGACTTCTGAATCTACAAGAAGTAAATACATCTTTCATCAAGACCTGTTTTTGTTTGTTTGGGATTTTTTGGGGGGTGTAGGGCTTAAAGTCAGGGCTTAGGCACTGTCTGTGAGCTCTTTTTTACTCAAGGCTAGTACTCTATTGCTTTGAGCCACAGCTCCACTTCTGGTTTTCTGGTGATCAACTGGAGTTAAGAGTCTCATGGCCTTTCCTGCCTAGTCTGTCTTTGAACCACAATCCTCAGATCTCAGCCTCCTGAATAGCTAGGAAAACAGGCATAAGCAACCAGTGCCAAGCAAGACTTGGGCTTTATTTTTTCTTCCATAAACATGATATGTATCCCAACAGTGTGTATTTACTTATATACAAAAACAGAGAGAAATAGGTACTGCTATTTTTAGGATCTATAGTCAGATACCAAAAAAAAAAACCAAAACAGTAGGCACCTTCAAATAAGAAATGTTCGTCAAATGGATGAAACATTGAGAAACATTCATCAAATGGATGGGATGAGAAGGGGTTAGGAAAAGTAACTAGGGCGAAGGCTGTACCTTGGGCCTTAGTAACAAATGAAATCGGTTATTGCCCATAAGGGAGAACACGCAGGGATGTGAACCAAGAAATATAACTGAGATGAGTGTTCAGGAAGGGAAGGACATGTGATCGATGGCATTCTGTTACAGGGACATGCCTACCTTGCAAGAAAGGAGCCGGGTAAATAAATGGTTTTCATTTCCCTCTCAACTTCCTATTTGTTGAATCAAACCCAAGGCCAGAGGGTAAGGGAACCTACCTCACACAGCAGAGAGCAGAACATAAAAGAGAAGAGGGTACATCCAGCGGGCCCAACAAAAGGCATCCAGGATGACTGGGCTTTGTTCACCAGCAGCTACTTCCACGAGATTAAGTGACGGTCCTCAGGATTCAGTCCCTCTATCTGGACACTCTGCAGTCCTTTCCCAGATTCACTCTAAGACTGGCTCTTTTCACCTGGTAGCATAGGTGGCCACCATCAGTTCTACGCTTATTCTTAGTTCACAATTCCAAATTAAAACAAAAACCATAGCACTTACATTGTAGGTGCTGCTAAAAGACCCTATTAGATACATGTTCAGTTACTTCTCACGGTGATTCTATCTAAAGTAAGCCACTCTATCCCTCACTCTTTGTGGATGAGAAACATGACATGACTGATGTGTGGCATAGCTGAGACTGGGCTGTCTAGCTTTGGAGTCTGTGCATTTAACCATGGTATCCCATTGCCTTTTACCAATTAAACATCTTGAATGCCATCCCTAATGCTTATCAGAATGGACTGGGTGTTCCATGGTCTACCAAAGTAGGGCTTATGTCCATCTTTGTGGCAGGACCACGTGATTATTAGCAATTCTTTTTCCTTTCAGTCCTGGGACTTAAATTCAGGGCCTGAGCACTGTCCCTGAGCCTCTTGGTACTCAAGGTTAGCGCTCTACCACTTGAGCCACAGCATCACTTCCAGCCTTTTCTGAGTAGTTTATTGGAGATGAAAGTCTCACGGATTCTCCTGCCTAATCTTGCTTTGAATCACAATCCTTGGATTCCAGCCTCCTGAGTAGCTAGGATTATAGGCATGAGCCATTGGTGCCTGGCTACTAGCAATTTTATCCTAAAAAAAAAAAAAAGAAGTTAGGCAGATACAAAAGGCAGGAAGTATCCATCAGATGCAGTATGTTATTTTCCAAAAACTCATTCTACCTGTTTTTGTGACTAACCTCAAACAAATCATGCTTTATTTCTTTTTCTGTTAAGCAAAGAGATTCAAGCAGGGTACCAGTGGCTCATACCTCTTACCCTAGCTATTTGGGAGGTAGGAATCAGGAGGATCATCTCAATCAATAGGTGGCATACAGTGGCATGTGCCTGTCATTTCAGCGACATTAGAGGATGAAATCAGGAAGGCCAAATATGGCATGAATGCTAGATCCTCACTCAACTGGACATAGTAATTCCATGCCTGTTGCCTTAGCAGTGTAAACAGGTGACTGGATTATGGTTCACATCGGCCCAGCCATACACAGCAGACACTACTGGAAAACTACTTAAGTCAAAAGGCCTAGGGTTATGTATGGCACAAGGAATAGAGCGCTAGGCAGGTGCAAAGCCTTGGGCTCAACCCCAGAACACACACACGCACACACACATACATACATACATACATACACACACATACACACGCACACACACACAGACCCAGACATTTTCTAAATCTAATATGATTATCTCCCAAGAATAAACAAAGCACAACTGTAAGTTTATTAATGTGAGGAAAAGAAAATGACAGATGACTTGTTAACTAATGGATAAGTTTTGTTGCTTCCTTACCTCCAGAGCATTTGGCATTCTTTATCAACTGGTACATAAAAGAATAGAAAAATAACAGATTGTCATATTGTCCTTCGTATTTCTCTTTTAATACATCAGTGTGGTAGCCCACTAGAAAGTAATAAATGGCTTCAATTGTGGAGAGGAAAGTGTCGGGCTTCCCTTTTTGATGGCGCCAAAAGCAAGTTTTTCTCGTTTTCAATTCAACTTGTAACAACCCTGCCAAAAAGAAAAAAATATAACTACTTACTAACTACAGCACTGATACAATAATGATTCCTTTTAATTATTTCAAGAAGTGTTAAAAGAAACACTGATATGAACTGTTAATAGTGATTCCAAACGGTAATTTTTTTTTCTTTAATCTTTGGTCAGGTGTGGTCTTGAATTTGAGATGTGGGTTGCTGTCCCTGAGCTTTTTGCTCAAGGCAAGCACACTACCAATTTGAGTGACAGCTTCACTCCAGTTTTCTGGTGGTTAATTAAAGAGATAAAAGTCTCGTGGACTTTCCTGCCCTGGCTGGCTTTGAACTATGATCCTCAGATCTCAGCCTACTGAGCAGCTAGGAATATAGGCATGAGCCACGAGCCCCCAGCCAGAATATTATTTTAAATGCTTCACAAAACACATAGAAACAACATCAGATGCAGAATAAAATCTTAAGATAGTCACCTCCCACTCTTAGACCTTGCAGCAAAAAAGTAATCAACATTAAGATCTTCCAGTGATTTTTAACCTGTGACAGGACTAAATTCACCAAATTTCAAAAGGCTTTAATAAACTCAAAGTATCATGTGAAACAGAGAGAGAGAAGGTGGGGCAGCCTAATGGTCCTCGACACTGGTAAACATTTACTTCTAAGCTATCACTTTAGTTCTATCTTCAGAAGCAGAATATTGTCACTGTGCTCTGACATGTCCACACTGCATCCACACTTTCTCTTGGACGATGAAAGAGGAAATGATACATGAAGCACTAGTCATCTTCTGCAAGCCAGGTGTCAGCAAACAAACCCACAATGCTTTCATAGCACCTTAGACTAGTGCTCAGATTCACACTGTATTAATCTGCCATTCTCAGCAGCTTATTTTAAAGTGAGAAATTTTTAAAAAAACAATTGCTCACTGGCCAATAAGGAATGATTTCCTTCTGTCACATATCACTTTTACTTAAATGCTACACCACAAATGTAGCAGAAAGGGACAAGAAATAAATAAGAAATTGCATGTTATTGAGACATGAAGAAACTAGTATTTAATAGTCTGAGGAGTAAAGAACAAAGACAATGAAGTAGAGAGAGCATTTAAAGAGACAGTGCAAAGCCACAGATCCAGAAAAATCACCATTTAGAGCTATCTAGGGTACTGTGCAAAACCCCAACAATGCAAACAAGATTTTAAAACTAGCCGCTAAAAAGGGACAGATCATGCACAGAGCAATGATCAATAAAATGAGGAAACTTTTCATTAGCAACAAAAGAACACTAAAGGCACTGTGATCATTTCTTCAAAGTGTCAAAAGAAAATAACTGGCCTAAAAATCATGTACCCAGCAGAATAATACATCAAAGAAAAGAGAGAAAACATTAATAGACAAAACGAAAATTAAACCTGTGCCAAGAAGAAACCAAATAAAAGGAATTCTTACAGGATGTAAGAGCAAAAGACAATATAAAATAAAAGAATGCTGAGCAAAGAGAACAGTAGTAAACATTTACTCAAATCCAAATAAATGTTGTCTTATAAAACAAAAAATAATAAAAAAATATCTAATTTGTGGGCAGACAATAAAACAAACAACAAAAATAATGAACAGAACAATAACATTGTGAATGAGACTGAATGACACTTCCATGTACTGTGTCCTCATATTGTTCAAAAGGATGAGTTATTGTTTAGCTTTGAACTTTTTAAAGTGACCCACACACAATTCTTTAAATGAATCCAGATAGGCATATTTAAAAATAGAATTAGGAAAAAAATTTTCAATCAAAGAAAAGCCAGGAAAGGAGAAAATAGTAAAGAAATGGGACAAGGAGGATTAAAAAAATCAAGATGGAAAGAGATCCAATATATAGATACAACAAATATAAATAAACTTGCCAGTTAATAACACTATCTAGGATGACCTTGACAAGGTTTCAATTCGATATTACATTGGAGGGTTTAGTTAACATAGTAAGAAAGAAAAATAAAATTAGTTAGATGCCCTGGGAACCAGTGGCTCACACCTATGATCCCAGCTACTCAGGAAGCTGAAATCGGAGATTCACAACCCAGGCAGGAATGTCCATAAGATACTTATCTCCAATAAACTTCTCAGAAAAAGTCAGAAGTGGTGCTATAGCTCAAGTGGTAGAATGCTAGCTTTGAGGAAAAAGAAGCTCAGAGACAGTACCCAGGTTCAAGCCCCACAAATGACAAAAAAAATAAAATAAATGTTTAAGAACTGGAAAGTAATAAAAATTGGCTTTTTTGTAGAGAAAATACAAAAAAATCTACAAATTATTAGAAATATAGTATTTTTAGGTGGAGGAAGATTTAAGACACAAAAGGTACTAAAACCTAATATCCATAATTCTAAGACTTTTTTTCCTCAAAAGTTACTTTAAAAGATGAGACAAACTTCAAGGTACTTCAAACATTCTAGAATATATAAAGAATTCTTATATATCAGTAAGAATGGACAATTAAAATAGAAAAGTGAGATATGAGCATTTGGTATTATTTGGCAATATATCCACATAGCCAAATAAAGAAAGAAAATACTTCATCTAATTAGTCACCAGAGAAATACGTATTAACACAATAATATGCCACTTAACACAGACTAGATTGGCAAAATCAATTATATAACAATACTAAGATAAGAAGAATTATGAATCAATAGGATCTTTCATATGTTAATGATGGTAGCACACATCTACTCATTTTAGAAGCAATTTGGAATTATATATAAAGCTAAAAATATTTATATTCAACAGTACAGAGATCAATTTCTGAAGCAGGTTGTATGTGTGCAAAAATGTTTGCAATAGCACTACTTAAAATATCAGAAACAAATATTTCAATAGAATAAACTATAGTCTATTCATATAACCAGATACTATATAGCAGTGAAAATGAATGAATTACCATCAGGACAATATGGGTAAAATTCAGAAACAAACTGATGACTTTCGAAAGCAAGTACAGAAAAAAACAATGTACAAGTTCAAAACAAAGCAAAAATAGGTTAATATGTAGCTTATGAATACAGATGTACATAATAACACTAGAATCTAGAAATAGAAGACAGACAGACATAATTCAGGAGCATTGTCAGTGGGAAAGGAAATAGGAGGAAAGCCATGAAGGATGGCATAGAAATTAACTGAACCTATTCTGGTGCATGGGTTTTCATTTATTCCTTTTATCATTATGCTCTGTAACTATAGACACTCTTCTAGATATACAGTAATTTGTTTCAAAACATAATAACCTCACTTTAAAAAAGATCTTTGTTGGTGACAGAACTAGAGCTGCAAGTCAGATCCCAGACTAGTTTAGATTAAAACGATCTAATCATGTCAATGAAAGGCTTATTCCTTAATCATGCTACAGTCTCTGTGGATTAAAAAATTCAATTTCTAGCCGGGCGCTGGTTGCTCACGCCTATAATCCTAGTTACTCAGGAGGCTGAGATCTGAGGATTGCGGTTCAAAGTCAGCCCAGGCAGGAGAGACCGTGAGACTCCTATCTCCAATAAACCACCAGAAAACCGGAAGTGGCGCTGTAGCTCAAGTGGTAGAGCGCTCGCCTTGAGCTGAAGAGCTGAGGGACAGCGCCCAGGCCCAGAGTTCAAGCCCCACAACCGACCAAAAAAAAAAAAATTCAATTTCTAGGGGTTGATATTTAAAGGAATTTCTCTAATTTCTATCATTCTCACATGTACATAATTTAGATCATATGAACAAGTATGTGTGTGTGTGTGTGTGTGTGTGTGTGTGTGTGTGTGTCTGTACACAATGGTACTAGGGTTTGAACTCATTAACTAGACTCTGTTTCTTAACTTTTCCACTCATGGTGCTCTGTCCCTTGAGCCCACAGCTCCATTTCTGGCTTTTTGCTAATTGAAGATAAAATTTCATGGACTTTCCTATCCAAGCTGGGTTCAAATCTCAATCCTTAGATCTCAGCTTCCTGAAAAGTTAGGATTGTAGGCTTGAGTCAAAATAGTGTGTGGCTACAATACCATTATTAATAATTTAGGTTACCTCCCACAAAAGAAGATCATCTTTCCTCTATATTTTCTCAAAGCTTCTTTTGGTGAATCTTGAGGAATGTTAAGTCATTCTACACTTGTAGTTTTAACTTGACCTTCCATAATTAAGTTAGGCATTCCACTTTCTAGTGTTTTATTCATGTAGACAGTCTCATTTTACATTTTAATATTATAGGAATTTTGTTTCTTTTATTTCATGAGTCACTTTTTCCTCCTAAAATTCTTAGTTCCCAATAACAATAATTTTAAGTTACTTTACTTGCCCAGGTAACACAACCAGAAATTCAAAGCACAGGAGATAATACTATCTCTCTTATTTCTTTATACCTTCTACAGTTCTTGAGGTTTTCTCAGTAGTTCCTGTAAAAGTTAGGGGCGGGGGGCTGGTGGTGTTATGGTGCTTTGGGAGTTATTTGGTGGCTTTGTTCACGCTTAGAAGGCAAAAGAACCACCAAGTTGGTATGAGGCAGTAGTTGCTAAAAGGTTCAACCTGGGAGAGCTTCTCCCAGGCTATTGTTAGGAATATGAGTCAGCTAGAAAAGAAAGTTTGAGACACTTCACTGGAGTCTGATTCTGTGTTAAATCAGTTCCAAGCTGAAGTGCATGACAGCAGCACATTTAACTAGGTTAACACAGTTTGTACCTTCGAGATGCCCATGCATGGAATGAGGTTGTTTTGACAGTCTGAGTGCTGTCTGTTTCTACGTATGAGGAAGTAGAGGATACTACAGAGCACAAGACCCTGAAGAATCTTGCTGCCTGTGTCTACAGGGCAACAAACCCCTAATGCCCTATTCTTTGAAAAAGGGAAAGGAAGCACTGCCAGTCACATTCCTTTACATGTTTATGGCAGCATGTTTACTCCTCAGTTTGAAGATTTTTTTTTTCTTTCTGAGCTATTTTTCCTTAGTATTACCTTATATGGTAATTGCAAGGATCAAATGAAAGATCCTAAGTGAAAATCCTTGGGAAAAAAAAATCTAAGTGGAATTACACTGGCAGTATTCAAGTCTGTTTGCACTTTAGGTTTGCCTAAAATCAGACTTATCCGAAAAATTTCTATTATTTCTTCCCAATTCACATAGCCTAATTCAATTCTGTGCTAGATCCCAACCTTTCAAAGGGAATTCTGATCCCTTCAATACCGTAAGTTTTTACAGGTAGATTTCCCTATATGTTCTAATTTGATCCCAACCTCTCTGGTTCCTAAGTGTACCACAAGGAAGAACTGGAGCTTAGCACATAGTATCTTTATGCATGTGAAATACCAATAGGTTTAAAATCCCCTTGACAGTGAAACTGCTGTTTTGTTCAACACTGCACCAACAGTAGCTCTGGATGTTTTACCAGTGTCAGAATAGAACACTATTAGCAATTACAGCAAAACAATAGATTAAAAACTGCAATAGTCACAGACAACCCTGAATTTATCCTCATATATAATTATCCTAGACAAAGCATTTAACAACCTTAAATGTGAGGAGTTAAAATGTTGTTTTGTCAAGGGGGTAAAATCTACAAAAGACATTTTTGCATCAATTAGGGGCATTTGAATAAAGACTGCATATTAGATAATATTGTGGAATTTTTGTTGATTTTCTTAGAAGTGCTAATAGTATATTTATTATGCATGAGACTGTACTTATTCTTTTTTTAATTTTTTGGTAGTACTGGGATTTGAACTCAAGGCCTAAAATTTGCTAGGCAAATACTCTATGCTTCCAGTCCTTTGTGTTACTTTTTTTGAGACAAAGTCTCTGCACAGGTTTGTATCTGGATCTAAATCCACTTACCTGAAACTTTCCACTGTAGTTAGGATGACAGGTGTGTGCAACTGCATCCAGTTTAGGGAGGAGAAGTGGCCACTGAAACTTTTCTGCTGGGCTGGTGGCAAACTGTGGTCCTAATTTCATCCTTCTAAATAGCTAGAATGACAGGTCTGGGACTTCAGCAACCACCCAAATTATATATATATATATATATATATATGTATGTATATATATATGTATATATATATGTGTATATATATGTGTATATATATATATATATATATTCTTGGAAGATGTATACTGAAGTATTCAAAAGTGTTACAAGGCTATCATTTGCTTTCAAATGGTTCAACCCAAATTACAGGTGATATAAACACATACATACAGATATGACATAGAAAGAAAAGAAAGGAAATGTGGCGAGTGCATAGATATCCTTGTGGTTTTTCAAATAAAAGTTGGCAGGAGAGAAATAATCCAAAAAAACATTTTTCTTACCTTGAAGTCGCTCATCAGTGAATATTTTGTTTGTCTGGTTCCAGGTGCTGTCTATGAAGATAATTTTTTTCAATGTAGTGCCTCTACTCTCCTTCAAATCACAGCCCTCTTGTTCTTCAGTTTTCTTGCGTTTAAAAGACTGCTTGTCAGGGTCATCATTTTTGCCTCTAACTTTACTTTGAATCCGTTTTTGTAGATGGAAAGAAATATCTTGTATTGATACAGACTCAGGTCCAGGAAAAACAAGTGCCACCTAAAAATGAAGAAACTCACATTAGCCATGTGCTACTGGGATCTGCAACATCAATTCTGATTCACTTAAAATTTTTAGGAACAAGCCAGTAGGTTGGTCCTGTTATATGTGTTTGGGTTTTTTTGGGGGGGTTGTTTTTTGGGGGTTTGGAGGGGTTTTTTTGTCAGTCATGGGGCTTGAACCCTGGGCCTGGGCACTGTCCCTCAGCTCTTCAGCTCAAGGCTAGCACTCTACCACTTGAGCCACAGCACTACTTCCAGTTTTCTGAGTGGTTTACAGGAGATGAGTCTTACAGACATTCCTGCTGGGGCTGGCTTTGAATCATGATCCTCAGATCTCAGTCTCCTGAGTAGCTAGGATAACAGGCGTGAGCCACTGGAATCTGGCCTAAATGTCATTTTTGCTTAAACAAAGAACATAGTGGATTGATGAGAAAATGGTCTAAAGGGCCTTTATAGATACTATTAATGCCAGGATTAACAGAGTCATACAGTCATGGGGACACATGCCTATAATCCCAACAACACTTGGCAGTAGATCTTGAAGTCAAAACCAACCTGGATTACAGTAATAATAGTAATAGTAGTGTGTACACTGTAGTGTGTTCCATTTAATTGAAATAAGTGATATCTAGTTGATCAGACAAGTAAATACAAACATATTCCTGGATCAAAACTGCTATCACTTACTTACACAATTTTCTAAATAAATTCAATCAAAAACAGTTTGTAGAATAAGTGAATATACAAATTTTTAATTTGTTTCTAAGTGGCTCTCACTCACTAAAGCTTCCATGAAACCTAAAAGATTTATAGCTTTTTTCTGAAGTACCCAAGGCCTTATTGTTTGACATCTATTACAAATTTACTGTTTCAGCAAGCTGACTACTATCATTCATTCTGCAAGTATGACAATTCCACATTATGTGAAAATCAACTGAGAATGTAGAAATGAACAAGAAAGATTATCTAAGCAGCCAAAAGCAATATTAGAAAGGCTGTGTAGTAAAACTCTTGATTCAGGGAGAATTCCTGAAAATCCTTTTAACTCTTTTCTTTTGGACACACTCCAACATTTGTGATTTGGTTTCCCAGTATACATCAAGTTAGATCATCTATATGTATATAAACAGAAAACGTTGGAGGGAGGAGAAAGTATAATAGCTTAGGATCATTTGAACTGTGAAGAAACCTATAGAGAAAATAGTATATTTAATGTTACATAGGAATAATACTAGATTTTCAAATTAATAATTAATAATGTTCAAGTAAGTTCAGAAATGCATTCAAGTTAGTTTTCATATTCAATGTGAAGAACTATAATAAGCTACTCACTTGATGGTCTTCATATTCTGGAATGCAAGGGTAAGTGTATATATTTACAAACTCAGGTGCTAAGAGCTTTGCGTGTATAGCTGTACTTTTGCCATCTGTTTCATTTGGATGTTTAATAATGTCAATCTTCAATGGTAGCTAAAGCAAAAACATCAAAAAGAGGCATGAATAACAAAATTCTCATTTTTAGTAATACAAATCTTTAGCAACTCAAATTACTTCCTCCATGTTGTCAATCATATGCTAAAACAATGCTAAACTCAATGAGTATAAAATCTGCTCTTAAGGCAGTTTTTTTATATGGGTATTGAGTCCAACTCCTCACATTACAGTGTCCATGCCAAGAACATTTTTTATAATTCCTATAAACTCTAGGTTTGTTTATGCTATTTTAAAAGGAAACGCAAGATTGACCAATTCAAATTTCAAATTTAAGCTGAAATTCTGTTCTTTCTATATCCTCTCAAACCAAAGGTATTTTTTATGATGCACATCGTAGCTTGCAGCACCACATTTTAACAGTACAAATTAGATTACCAATAGGAAAAACAGTAATAGAGTAAGGCGAAGGTGTAACCTCATTTCACACGTAACTCTCAAAATTATTGGGCCCATTTTTTCCTTAATGGTCATTTGTTTGCTCACTGTCTGTTATGGATTATGTACTGCCTTTGATAAAAAATAATACTCCCTCAGATTTGAGTTAGGACTTTCTATTATTTTACTTTTGATTTTTCTTTCTCTTATTATTTTGGAATTGTGGGATTTGAACTCAGTGTGTAGGCGCTGTTCCAGAGTTCTTTTGCTCAGGGTTGTATGCCAGAATATTGAGCCACAACTCCACTACCAGTTTTCAAATGGTTAACTGGAGACAAGTGTCTCAGAGGGACTTTTCTACCCGGGCTGGCATTGAACCACAATCCTCAGATCTCAGCCTCTTGAGTAGCTAGGATTACAGGCATGAGCCACCAGTGCCTGGCTTGATTTATTTTTTTTAAGCTCTCTTTATTAATGCCTGGATAAGTCCTGTATTCAGTCATCATTATGGAAATGAAAGCCAAGTTACAGTCCCACACAAAAGAACTCCTGAGTAATAGCAACTGCTCCTCTGAAAAAAGTAGCTTGGGAACTGATATATACAACAGTATGCCTGAATCTTAAAAATAAGTGCTCTGAGAAGACAGATGATGAAGAGTATAAAGTATATGGTTCCACTTACATGATTCTAGAAAATGCAAATTACAATGATACTCAATGGCTAAGTAGTTTCATGGGACACCATTTTCAATAATATGAATCATCTTCATGACAAAAAAAAAACCCTCATCAATTATATGAGAGTAGGAATATGTAAGGCATATGACTTTCAAGCAATGAAGTTCTCACCTTCACAAGTGGAATCTGTTCAATAGGTACATTTTCGACTGGGACGTAACACGTGTAGCAGTAGAACATCCGGGAACCACCACACTGGAGACACTTTGATCTCCCACTTTGCTGAGCTTTCCGAAGAACTTCTTGCGATGCTAAGCACAAGTTTTGAAAGGGCTCTTCTGACTGTTTTGGGTCCACAACTGTTGAATTCTGTTCTTCACTTTCTTTAGGATATACAGATTGATTGAGAGACATTTTTCCTTCAGACCAAAGTTTAACAGCAACACCTACAACACAAAACACAGATGCACCATTAAAAGAGAGGGGAGGAAGAAAAATTACAAATAAATGTTTTATTCTCCCTCCAAAACCAAAAACAAACAAAATCTCAATTTAATTCATAACTGTGCGCTGGTTTTAGTATTTATGGTATACTTTAATAGTACTTTAAATAAACAATACTTTAAATAAACAATAAAGATAAGAAATCACAGTTCTCTACTTGGGCCATTTCTTCTACAAACATAGAAAATGTTATCTTAGTCAAATTATATCAAATATAAAATTTAGGGAATAAAATTCCATTTTTCTAGTACCCTTTTTGTTCCACAAATGACAATTTTGCTTTATAAGTATTAGGAATTCAATGGTTTTATGTTTGTAGCAATCGGAAATATAGTGAACTCTGTAAATGGAATTGACATTATAGGAGGGTGACATCAAATCTCATGTTGAACTCTAATGAAAATAGAAGTTTGAAGTTACAGCAATCACACAGTAAGTCTCACAGTCACACACTCACTCACACACACACACACATTTCCACAGTTCCTGCACTGTAACTCAACCTTAAATTCTAATCTTAAACTCTTCAGAAGGGAATCTGGGAGTGCTGAGATTCTCCATCCAGTCTATTAGCTCTCACCCCTGGGCAACAGTTGCCTCTAAAAAACCGAAAACATATGAGGGCCTGAAGACTTCCACCCAGCACAACAAGTAGAAGTTTGCAGAAAGGCATTTATCTGCATGCCTGGAGGGTAGCATTCTTCAACTGCAAAAAGGATGAAGCTCCCAGCTAGAGAAACTTCCAGATTTCCTATATTTGTGTCCTTTAAAATAACCTTTATAATAAACAGGCAAACATAGGTAGTTTCTCCCTGACTTCTGTGAACTACTCTAGTATATTAAATGAATGAGGAGGGGCTTTTGAGAACCTCAATATGTAGCTGGTAAGACATTCTTAAAGCTGGGTTGCAAGTGGGTGTAAAGTTGAGGCAGTCTTGGGGGCTGAACCCTCGACTGAAGGTGACCTCCACAGTCAGATTTGAGTTAAAACAGAAGACAGTCAGCTGATGCTGGTTGCAGAACTGCATGCTTGCTAATAGGGACACTTTCTAAGGTCACAGAAATTTTCCATGTGATTGTGCTGGGAAAGTGAGAGAAAAACAAGACACTTTCCTAACACCGGTAAGTTCTTACCAAGATACATTCTCGCCAACTTAAAACATACTGTCCCAGCCAGGCGCTGGTGGCTCACGCCTGTAATCCTAGCTACTCAGGAGGCTAAGATCTGAGGATAGCAGTTCAAAGCCAGCCCGGGCAGGAAAGTCCGTGAAACTCTTATCTCCAATAAACTGGAAGTGGTGCTGTGGCTCAGGTGGTAGAGCACTAGTCTTGAGCTGAAGAGCTGAGGGACAGCGCCCAAGCCCAGAGTTCAAGCCCCAAAAATAAAATAAAATAAAAACATACCGTCCCACTTGCCAGACATCAGTGGTTCATGCCTGTAATCCCAGCTATTCAGGAAGCTACAATCTAAGGATCACAGTCCAAAGGCAACCAAAGCAGGAAAGTCTGTCAGACTCTATCTCCAATTAACCACCAAAAAAGCTGGGTTCAAAGTGGTAGAGCACTAACCTTGAGCAAAGAACTCTGGGACAGCTCCCAGGCTCTGAGTTCAAGGCCCAGGATTGGCACCCCCCCAAAAAAAAATTACTATCAATGGTAGTTTGTAAGAGTTTAGAAGATATAAAAATTTACATAGTAAAACCATTAATCTCCACTCAGTCTCAGAATTTCTATTGATTCCTAAGTGTGTATATCACACACTCACACACACACATGTTCAGGTTTTTTAGTTCTAAAAATACAATAATAAAATAATTTTCCCACTTAATATTTTCAAGGAAGGACGATGGCTGCTAATGCAAACCCTGAATGCAAGATATCTTTCAAAGCAGAAAAATGAGCAAGGCTCTATTGATTTACATGCATTCCATAGCAGTAAAATGATTCTCTTACTATAAACCCTACAGCAATGGGGTGTTTAACTATGATACTCCAAGCACTTTGAGGACAAACACCAATAGGAGAAATGCTGTGACTCCAACAGGAAAATTTCTTTCTGTGGTTACCCAAATAAAAAGTGAACAAAAAATTCAGGAAAACAAATGCAACATAATTTGGTAACTAGATGTTTGTGACACTATGAACATAATCACTTATGAACATTTCTTTTTCAAAATTATAAATTCCAATGAGCTTGGGACACAAAGATATGTAAAGAAAAGGATGTTTTTCCTGAGGGAAAAGGAAAATGTGCTTCACAAATTCACCCAGAGGCAAAAGAAAAAAATACAGTAAATATTTTTGCTGCATATTAATTATGCACAGATTTACATGAATAAAGTTGATCATCTGGAAGTGGCACTGAGGCTCAAGTGGTAGAGTGCCAGTCTTGAGTAACAAAGATAGTTTGTCATTGCCCAGGCCCTGACTTCAAGCCAAGTACCAACACAAAGAAAAAAGAAATGAAGTCCTAAAGGTGCTCAAAGAAAGTACTATTTGAGAATAATAGTCTAATCCCTTCTTCCAGACTCACAAATGAAACACATTATGCAGTGATTGCCATTCCAAATCACCTGCCTAAAAATGGCTTCCATCTTTGTGAGGATGCCCTTTGTGACAAAGAGTACAGGATATTTAGCTGCCATCCTTGAGTCTCAGAATCACATGCAAATCTTGTTTCTTACCCCTAGAAAAATAGAGACCTCCAAACTTTTCATACAATTGCAAATGCTTTGCAGAGACCATCTACAGTCCCAAGAAGAAAACTGAGAAGAGAGCCTATTAGTCCCCAGAAATGAGAAGTTCTTTAGCTAACTGTCAAGTATTACAAGCCAACACAGGGTCCACACTGAGTGGGGCTAAATGACTCCATGAGAAAACAATGTTGTTGTCGGGTATTCTGAAGAGAACTACTGGAAATATTGGAGATATTCTACAACCCACAAAGTATATTCTCTTGAGATATCTCAGAAATATCAACAATTTATGGGCTGGGCATGTGGCTTAGTGGTAGTGTGCTTGCCTAGCATGCATGAAGCCCTAAGTTCTCTTCCTCAGAACCACATAAACAGTTGGAAGTGGTGCTGTGGCTTAGTGGTAGAGTGCTAGCCTTGAGCAAAAGAAGTTCAGGAACAGTGTCCAGCCCCTGAGTTCAAGCCCCAGGACTGGCCAAAAAAAAAAAAAAGTGTATAAATTATTTTAAGTACCCTGATTCAAGGCTTTCAAAACATGTTTATTAACACCAAATATATGAGTGTACATATAGCTGGGCTTGTGAGGTTAAAAAGACAGATTAACACAATAACAAATAGTATTTTACTCCTTCTACTGAATTAAAAAAAACTAATTATATACACCAAATGCATCATTTTTACCTTGCACATAATCTTGTTTTTAGATTCACAATCAGGATTCCAACTCAGGCTCCCTATCAACTTCCTCACAAACTATACCTCACTCTCCTAAGTACTTATTATTGGTTCCACATGTTTGCCATGGAAAAACACTTCATGGAGATACTCTTTGCCCTTCAATTCTGCAAAACCAGAATTCTTTTCTGGTATCACCTGCACCAGATTCTTTTGCACCAGAAGTCAACAAATACTTGCTAACGAAATCAAAAACATTTGGGGGGGGCGGAGAGCAAGGGATCCTCTTATGCATCTCACTACAGAAGTACCTGATAAACTATCTTTATAGACTTGGGCAGCTTGGCAATTTTTCCCAAAAGAATATTATCCAACACTCCTCTATTGTGTATTGAGGACCAGCTCAATACTAGATATAGTTGTTTCAGATTCCTTTTCTATAGGGTTGTTTGGGTTTTGGGGGCACCTGTCCTGGGGCTTGAACTCGGGGCCTAGGCACTATCCCTGAGCTTTTCTGGTCAAAGCTAGCACTCTACCACTTGAGCCACAGCTCCACATGTGGGTTTTTTGTTGGTTAACTGGAAATAAGAGACTCACAAATTTTCCGGCTCCAACTAGCTTTGAACTGCAATCCTCAGATCTTAGCCTGTTGAGTAGCAAGGATGACAGGTGTGAGCCACTAGCACCAGGCTTCTGCAGTATTTTTAAGAACTGGTTATGCAATATATACAGATCCATTGTTTTAAACTTAAGATGCAACATATATATATATATATATATACATATATATATATATATATATATACAGGTATATGTGTGTGTGTGTGTGTGACTAAAGGCCTTTCCCACAGCACCTAACACATGGTAATGTAGACTGTCTAGTAGTTTTTCCTGGTAGGGTGGGGTTCTGTCAGAAATAGCCCTTACAGGTGGCAATCTTAAAGCATTAACGTTATCACCCAGCTCCTTGGAACTAGCACCTCATGCATACCTCATTTGTCTTACACACCCAAGAAATAACTCAGACAGCAGATACAAACTCCTCTGCTTATTAGGTAACCATACTCTTAATATTTTAAATACCCTGGCCCGGCCTACATATTCCAGTGTCTACTTTAGGGGTTTTTTTTGCTGTGATGAGCAATCTCTGCTCTACTCCCACCCCATCTCCACTCCTTCCCCTCCTCCCCCCAAAAAGAAACAACTCCAAAGACTAAAAGTGAAAGAATGAAGCTATATAAAAACTGCCTTGGCCAGGGCAGATACCCCTGAGGGTGTAGAAAATCATTGAAAGGGAGGGAATTGTTTTGTTTTTTTTTTTTTAATTTCCTATAGGGCTATCAAGGGCCTACAAGAGGCCAAAAAACAAAGCCCGCGCGAGAGACCCGGGTCTCTCTCACAGGTGACCCCCAGCATGACCTCGGCTAGGGTCGTGACCCCCCAGTCGCGCAGCACGAGCAGTTCCACTGCCACTGCTCCCCTCCCCCGCCCCCGAGAGACTTGGGGCACAAACGGCTTGCGGGGTTCACGTGGGACTCAGACCTGCACAGCCCACCACAGTCCACGCACTGCTCCACGCGTCTTCCGCTCCGTCCAAGCCCCAAGGCGCACGTCGGTCCCATATCCTGCACGGACCAGGTAGGGGCGGGAGGGAAGCGCTTCCCCAGGACACACCAGGGGGCGGGGCTAGATCGTTGCTAGGGCTGTTGCTAAGGGCCGGGCGCAGCGGCGAAGGTGATTGGCGAGGAAGACTGCGGGGCGGAGTTACACAGGAAGTCCCGCCCCTCCCGCGCCTTTCAGGCTTCGCCGGCGGCGGCGGCGGCGTCTTTCTGAGGGTTGCGGATGGCGAGCGAACCCTGAGGCAGCTGTCGGGGGATACCACCTTGGCCAGATTCCTCGAAGAGAGTTGTTGCGGTGCGTGGTAAAGAAATAGTTACCTCAGGACGCTTTCCATGTAATCAAAACACATGCCAACGTAACTTTGGTGGGGGGGGGTTATCAAGTCTTTCGGGCCCTGTAGAGTTCTGAGGGGGGAACCAGCAACGAAAAGAGAAAACCGTTTGTATATGGATAATTTGGTTCTCGGTAAAAACAGGAAGACACAGTTGGTGCTCCTGCGTATTGTATCCGACACGACATGAAGCCTCAGTTCAGTGGACAAATTCTTCTCGCCATGCCTCCTCCCCACACCTGCAAGAAATTCTGACTGGTGAAAAGTTCATGCTTGACAACCCTAGGACCCAAACACAAAGCATTGAACATTTGAGTCGTGTCCAATTAAATTAGGAAGCTGAAGAAGAAATTAAAAAAAAAAAAAAGACCTTGCCCTGTTGAGCACAGGTAGTGGGAAATACAATAATGATACAATCACACAATGCAATAATGCAATAATAATAGCAAAATTTAAAAAAGAAAGATAATACGTATGACTAGTAAAGTTAGAAGAATTTCCAAAGAGCTTAGAATGGAATGGCCGATGAAGGCTTTACTCACTGGATTTGGGGAAAGCCTTGAATGGTGATAGTTTAGAGCAGTGTTTTTTCAAGTGGAAAAGCATGTAGGAATCTTTGTTGGACGTCTTGATCCATTTGTAGACAAAGAAATCAGTCAGGACTAGAGTTTTGACCCAGTGTGGTAGGCATGTCTGTAATACCAGCCATACAAGAAATGGAAGTTCTTTGAGTACATGGCTCAAGTTGTAGAACATAAGGGTCTGAGTTTAATCCTCAGTCCTACCTACCCTGCTCCCCGAAAGCTACAGTTTTTTGTTTGTCAGTTGTGAGGCCTGAACTCTGGGCCTGGGATCTGTCCCTGCGCTCTTCAGCTCAAGGCTAGCACCCTACCACTTGAGCCACAGCACCACTTCTGGCTTTTTTTGCCCATGTGGTGCTAAGGAGTCGAACCCAGGGCCTCATGCATGCAAGGCAAGCACTCTACCACTGAGCCACCTTCCCAGCCCCAAAGCTACAGTTTTTAAATACCGAAATAATACAAAGTGGAACTTTATAGAGTTTTGGTGGTGGTGGGTTTTTTTGTTTGTTTGTTTGGTTTTTTTGGGGTCTGGTAGTGGGACCTGAACTCTGGGCCTGGGTGCTGTCCCTCAGCTCTTCAGCTCAAGGCTAGCACTCTACCACTTGAGCCACAGCGCCACTTCTGGCTTTTTTCTT
>NW_012267227.1:11998635-12007278 GCF_000151885.1 Dipodomys ordii
GGCTAGCACTCTACCACTTGAGCCACAGCGCCACTTCTGGCTTTTTTCTTTTTGCTTATGTGGTGCTGAGGAATCGAACCCAGGGCCTCATGCATTCAAAGCAAGCTCTCTACCACTGAGCCACCTTCCCAGCCCCTGGTGGGTTTTTTGGTTTGTTTGTTTGGTTTGTTTTTTGCTGGTCATAGGGCCTGAACTCTGGGCCTGGGTGCTGTACCTCAGCTCAAGGCTCAAGGCTAGAGCTCTACCACTTGAACCGCAGCGCTAGTTGTGGCTTTTTCTGCTTATGTGGTGCTGAGAAATTGAACCCAGGGCCTTATGCATGAGGCAAGGCAAGCACTCTACCACTGAGCCACCTTCCCAGCCCCTTTATAGAGTTTTTAATTATGTATGTACACACATGCATTATTCTGGTTGTAAAGTGTGTTTCTTATTGTACACAGTACTCTGAAAAGTTTGAAGGGAACTAATCTAAGCAGAATGAAGACCTTTCTGGGTAAAGAAAGAAGCAATGGTGAAGTCTCTCAGGAAAACAAAAGATCCCCAATCATTTTCTTTTTAATTTAATTGTACCAATTAAAAAAACAAATGGTATTCTCTTGTCTCAGTCCTCATAGTGCCTGGATTACAGGCACATATGTACCAGTAGGCCCAACAGAGTAGATTCTGGATCTTTTTGTTTGTTTTTTGGTGCTGGGAGTTGAAGTGAGGCCTCACTCATTTTAGGCAAATGGCCTACCAGTGAACTACAGCCCCCCTACCCCCAGTCCATGGCCATTATTAAAAATAAAAACAACATAGTGAATTTAATAAAGTTACTATGAATTCAATAAAGTTACTATGAATGCCTCTAGTCAGGTATAATGTTTAGAATCAAGAAAAGGTTTCTTTTTATTTTTTAGTGATCTGCTACCTCCTTGGACTTGGGGTCCATAGATTTGTCAAAAAAAAGTATAGTGAAATTACACACACAGACACACACACACACAAAGTTACAGAGATCTGCCTTATACAAAACGAAATATATCAAATTGACCAGAATTTAGTCTCAAAACTCCCACTATAACTACAAGGAAAATATAGAGAAAAATAAATACTGATAAGAACTAATAGTTTGTCACGTTCTAAGTTGTTTTAACAAAAATCTTGTTCCATGTTTTGCCACTTTAAAGGACTATATGTTCCACAGCTGTGGTGTATAGTTGGCTTGTAATGCCAATAAGGTTAAATTGCTTAAAAATATTTTACAAGTCACTTTTCTTCTTTTTTATTTATGTGTATATGTGTAGCAGATTCATCAGTTACTTGGAGAAATCAGTTAAATCTCCAACTAGAAATACAATTTTCTTTATGTTTCCCTTTAACTTTTATCAAATTCATCAGGAAAAACTATTATTAGATACAAACACATGTAGCGTAGCATAAACTGACTCAGAGTTATGCCTTCGAATACTCAAGTCTTGAAGCCTACTCTGATATTCATAGTCCTAGAATTTCCATTTATTTTCAATCTCCAATTCCTGTTCCTTCATTTAGTATTATGTAACCTATATTATGATCTTTAACACAATTACAGTAGTCATTTTAAAGCCCTCCTCTGGTAATTAACCATTTTCTCAGTTAGTTGGTTTCTAAAAACAATGTTCATCCCTGGATTATGGATCCCATTCTCCTCCTTTGTATGTTTTTCTGTAGTTTGTTAACCATTATGTAACAGATATCCTGAAGGAGGCTGATGTTTCATTTCCTTTAGTTTTCAGAGTTTTAGTTAGTGTCAATTTCACTAGATTAACTTCACCTGTGATTAGTTCACCCTCCATTTTAACTGCAAGTTAAACTGCAAGTTTAACTGGATTAACTCCGTCATCAAACCTCTCCCTTCTTAGCTACCTCTTAGGACCTGCTCAATATTTGAGCTAGGAGGAATGTTAACTGAAATCTTACATATTTTTTGCTTCACTATTGGTGTCAATTCTCTCTGGGTCCTAGAATACAAGAACTGTAAAAAATTGTTCATCTTAATTTTTCTTTCTCCAGTTCTTCCTTCACTGATGCTTTTTTGACAAAACAAAAAGCAGAAACAAACGAAGTGTAAGGGCAACGAGAAGAAATTGTTTGGCCAATTCAATTATTTTTGCATGCGGATATTTTTCCAATTTGGATCCCCCCCAAAACTCCCTAACACCTAAACCCCAGCTGGTTTGTCTTCATCTACAAAGTTACTGCACCATGGCAAGCCCACTGAAGAAGGTTTATTGGGTGCATAGAGCTTCAATACAGGTAAAGAAACCCTTTGCTATTTTTTTGCTCAAAGCTAGTGCCTTACCACTTGAGCCACAGCTCCACTTATAGCATTTTGCTAGTTAGTTGGAGATAAGAGTCTCACAGACTTTCCTTCTTGGGCTCGCTTTGAACCTCATTTCAGATCTCAGCTTTCTGAGATTGGAAGACCAAACACACAAACACACTGCTAGTTCCTTCTAGCCAAACTGCTATACTCATTATCCCTGAAAATAACTTGAACATTTTTCTGCCCCTAAGCCTTTCATGTATTCTATCTCTTCTACTCTCTAATCCTTCTCAATCTGACTATCCCAAGAGTACCATAATATTTGTTTCGTAGCTTTATTTATCTTTGCTTGTATCTAAACATTTATTTTTATAGTAGTTGCCACACACATTTATTATTTTATTATCAGGTACATAATTACATTCCTCACATATGAGATACTCTCTCAATCTCAAATGTGTAACCACTATTACAAAAGGTAGTCCTGTGATTTGATCATCTCAACCATTTCATATATTGATGAAATAGGCACTTTTATAACTAGAAATGTCAAAGTTTGAACTTGGATATATTTTCACCTCACAAAGAAACTACTAGATAATAAAAATGGATTATGACTTACTAATTGAAATATCTAAATATTTATCTTCACCATCTTACAAGTGGAGCTTTTTGAAGCACTTCAGCAAGAAAAGCATGTTCTCATTTTGGCTCTAGACTTATTATAGATGCTGTGCACGATAATCTGAAATACCTTGGAATTCTCATAGGAATTTGTAATGACAGCATTCAGCAACATTGATGTAGAGGTTTCTTTTTAAAGGTAGTACATAAGAGGAAAGTCTTTTATAGAGTTAGGTTGGAGCCTCAGAATCTAAACATTTATCTCTGTCTGTGAGAGCAGGGACCTGCATGAATATTGTACAGTATCTCACACTCTGAAAATTATAACTTAAGTATACTCGAATATACTTGAATATAATTTAAGCAAATTATATATGAATATGATGTATAATCTAAATTTACATCCATAACCAATACTGAATTTTCTTTATTAGAAAATAGAAGAGCTTCCAAAGACCTATGAAGAATTTTTAAAGTTTCAAAATTGGGTGAGTAGAGCATTTTACTTTATGTGCATTTATTGATTGATTTAGATAACATATATGAGTGATTAACCAGTGGCCCATGCCATTATTTTTTTATTTTTATTTTTTTTGTCGGTCGTGGGACTTGAACTCTGGGCCTGGGCGCTGTCCCTCAGCTCTTCAGTTCAAGGCGAGCGCTCTACCACTTGAGCTACAGCGCCACGTCCGGTTTTCTGGTGGTTTATTGGCAATAGGAGTGTCACGGTCTCTCCTGCCCGGGCTGGCTTTGAACCGCAATCCTCAGATCTCAGCCTCCTGAATAGCTAGGATTAGAGGCGTGAGCCACCAGCATCCGGCATGGCTCATGCCATTAAATAAGGTATCTGAGGATCACAGTTCAAAGCCACCTTGGTCAGCAAAGTCCCTAAGACTCTTACCTTCAATTAAAAGCCAGAAGTGGAGCTGAGGCTCAAATGATAGAGTGCCAGCCTTGAGAAGAAAAGTTAATACAGTATTATATATTTTTTAATTGCTAAAATTGTAGGTACTCCATTTCCTGACCAGAAAAACAAAGTCAGGCATCAGTGGCTCATACCTGTAATCCTAACTACTCAAGTCACTGAGATCTGGGGATCATAGTTTGAAGCTAGCAGGAACAGAAAAGGTCACTTGCAATTGTTTTGAGGTTTTTAATTATGTCAAATTTTCTTTAAGGGTTGGGAATGTGGCTTAGTGGTAGAGTGCTTGCCTAGCATGCATGAAGCCTTGGATTAGATTCCTCAGTACCACATAAACAGAAAAGGCCAGTAGTGGCACTTTAGCTCAAGTGGTAGAATGCTAGCCTTGAGCAAAAGAAGCTGAGGGACAGTGCCCAGACCCTAAGTTCAAGCCTACAACTGGCAAAAAAAAAAATCTTTAACAAAGTGGTACACAGTAAAAAATCAAATTATTGTTCATTAGGCTAGGTACTGGTAATCCTACCTACTCAGAAAGCACTGGTAATCCTATCTATTCAGAAGGCTAAAATCTGAGGATCAGATCGCAAGGTAGCTCAGGCAAGAAAGCCCATGAGACTCTTATCTCCAATTAACCACCAATTAACCTCCAGAAGGGGAGCTATAGCTCAAATAGTAGAGCACTAGCCATAAGCAGAAAAGGTCAGAGATAGTGCCTAGGCTCTGAGTTCAAGTCCCAGGACTGGCACAAAAGTAAAATTGTTTACTTCTTCTCTTACACATTTTTTGCAGGATTATTGGCCCAGGGATATTGATTTGGATATTGATAACTCATGGGAAAATGAGCTGAAAAAAATGAAACAAGACAATACAGTTACATCAATTTATTCACATCTATGGAAGAATGTTCCTCTAATATTTGAAGTATACAATGTCATGGAGTCAAGATTAAGGGACTGTTCTCTGTGTTTGGAAAAGCATGCCTCAAAATTATTTGAGTGGAACGTTGAGACTGCCAAGAAAAGCAAATCTCCCTCTATATGTAAGTAAATTAATGGTCATCTGTGTGTGTGTGTGTGTGTGTGTGTGTGTGTGTGTGTCTGTCTGTCTGTCTGTCTGTCTGTCTGTCTTTGTAGCTGTTGCCTTATGTAGATTTTCAAAGAAAATGCTAGCCACGCACTGGTGACTCACACCTATAATCCTAGCTACTCAGGAGGCTGAGGTCTAGGGGTTGAGGTTCTAGGGCAGCCTGGGCAGGAAAGTCTGTGAAACTCATTATTAAATTACCAAAAAAGCCAAAACTGGAGCTGTAGATCCAGTGGTAAAGCACTAGTCTTGATCAAAAGAAGCTCAGGGACAGTGCCGAGGCCCTGAGTTTAAGCCCCAGGACTAGCACAAAAAGAAAGAAAAGGAAATGTTAGACTATAATTATTTTTTCTTTTAGTGGGGTACTGAAGTTTGAATTCAGGGCTTCATGCTTGCTAGGCAAGTGCTTTACCATGTTAGCTATGCACTCAGTCCTGAAGAATAAAATATATTTTTCTTAGTTTTACTGTATTTTTGTTAGCATACCTTAGTTGTAACATTTCTACACATGCATACAGTGTATCCTGACCAACTTCCCTACCTCTGTTGCTCTCCTTTATGCTACTCTCCACTTACAGAACAATTTCACAGGTTTCAATGTTCTCTTTTCATACATGCAAACAAACTACTTGGACTGTTTTCATCATTCACTCTCATTAGCTTTCTGCTGGTACTACCCCTGCAATAAAGCCTACTCCACTCTCCTGTCATTCACTTTTTCTTTTTTATTCCTTTTTGTTAGTGTATTCATTTCACTAAGATGCTCTACCTTGGTACTTTTTTTTGTTGTTGTTGTCGGTCGTGGGGCTTGAACTTTGGGCCTGGGCGCTGTCCCTCAGCTGTTCAGCTCAAGGCGAGCGCTCTACCACTTGAGCTACAGCGCCACTTCCGGTTTTCTGGTGGTTTATTGGAGATAGGAGTCTCACCGTCTTTCCTGCCCGGGCTAGCTTTGAACCGCGATCCTCAGATCTCAGCCTCCTGAGTAACTAGGATTACAGGCGTGAGCCACCAGGGCCTGGCTTACCTTGGTACTTTTGATATGCATATAGTAAACCTTGCTCAGAACAGCCACCTCTACTGCTTTTGCCCTTCTCCCCTCAATCCCCTAACTTTCCTTGAAACTCCTTATGCAGACTTTATGCACAGTTAAATGTATTTCAAAGTTTCTCACCCTCCATCTTTCTCTTCCCTCTCCCCATCCCTCATCCTCCTAGATAGTCCCATAGTTCAAATCATGTTCTCTCTGTATACATATAACTTTTTGTATATAAACATATGAATAGCTGGGTGTCAGTGGCTCACACCTGTAATCCTAGCTACTCAGGAGGCTGAGATATGAGGATCGCGGTTCAAAGCTAGTCTTTGCAGAAAGGCTATGAGACTCTTATCTCTTATCTCCAATAGCCTACCAAAGAAAACCTAGATCTGTGGCTCAAGTTGTAGAGCACTAGCTTTGAGCAAATGAAGTTCAGGGGCAGCACCCTGCCCTGAGTTCAAGTCCCAGGACCAGCAGAAAAAATAAGAATGAGTCAGTAGCATTCCCCTTCTTTTTTATGGAAGAATTTCAGGAGTATTGGTGTTCTGCTTTAACAGTCTTCTAGAATTTAGCCATGAAACATTTGGAGTCTTATCTTTTCTTCTTTGGAAGACTATTACTGCTTCAATCTCATTGTTTGCTATTGATCTGCTTAGGTGGTTTATGCCCTTTTGATTGAATTTTGGTAGATCAGTTGTATCTAGAAACTTATTTCTAGATTTTTTTTATTTGAGAATAGATAGGTTCTCAACATAGTTTGTGTAATCATTTAGATTTTTCAGTTTCTTTGAGTGTATTAATTTGAGTGGTAGAATGCCAGCAATCAGTCAAAAACCAAATGAGGATGCAAAGCCCTGAATTCAAGTACTACTACCAGGACCAATACACATAGACACACACATGTGCGCGCGCGCGCACACACACACACACACACACACACACACACACACAAAATAAGCATAGATATTCCCTTTGTGTTAACAAAGACTTCAAGTTAGGTGCTAGTGGCTCATGCCTGTTATCTTAGCAACTCTGAAGACTAAGATTGAAAGGATTGCATTTATGAGACACTGTCTTAAAAATAACTGACAAAAAACAGTTTGAGGAGTGACTATAGTAGTAATTTGCCAGTTTAGCAAGCTTGAGGCCATAAGTCCAAATACCAGTATTACTAAGGCGGGGTAAAATACCTTGAGAATGATAACGTTGGTCTTTTCTGTATAATAAATAAAATTGAGGGCTGGGAAGGTTGCTCAATGGTAAAGTGCTTGCCTTGCTTGCATACATGAGGCCCTGGGTTCGATTCCTCAGCACCACATAATCAAAAAAAGTCAGCAGTGGCACTGTGGCTCAAATGCTAGCCCTTGAGCTGAAGAGTTGAGGGACAACACCCAGGTCCCAAGTCCAGGCCCTGAGTCCAGGACCCACAACCAACAAAATAAATAAATAAAATTTATAAACTATATTATTTAGATTTTAATGTCCAATTTTTGGCTTTAAATTTTTCAAATTCAGAGCATATGCTTATATATGCTACTATTAAATCCACCAGTTATTTAAAAATTTTATATTGAATTTTAAATTTTTTATATGTATTTTCTGTGTGTGTGTATATATATATATATATATATATATACATATATATATATATAAATATATGGACAGAGTATTTGTGAGAATACACACACACATACATATATACCAACTATGTATATATTATGCATACACATGTATCTTGTGTTTTTATTCAAAGTACATAAATGGTTTTCATAAGTAAAATATAAGTAAACACAGAAATATAAACATATCACTTTGTACCATCTCCTGCTTTTAAAAAATAATTTTATATGTATTCATTGATTTTATGTCAGAGGTTAGATTTAAGTTTACATTATGTAACTTAAAAGCCCACATAATCTTTCACTAGGCCATGCACTTTATTGAAATTAAGCTATCCATCATATAACCAAACCAAAGTGATTATCTGAAAAATGTGATCTTGTTCAGTAGTCATCACCTAAGGCAAAATCTTAAATGTAAAAGTAAGTATTTATACATTTTGGTGGAACCCTATTTCACACAACAGTACACAGAATATAAATAAGAGTTACTCATTAAAAGTATGGATAGGCAACTCAAAATGGATTAAAGACTTTAACATTAAACCTGAATCTCTGAAACTACTGCAGGACAGAGTAGGAGAGATACTTGAACTAATAGGCACAGGAAGGAACTCCCTGAACAGAGTCCCAGGGTCACAACAAATTGGAGAGAGACTCGACAAATGGAACTATCTTAAAATAAAAAGCTTCTGCACAGCTAAATCTATCGCAACCAAGCTAGAAAGACAACCAACTAATTGGGAAAAAAATATTTACCAGCAATATATCAGACAAGGGGTTAACATCCTGTATATACAGGGAACTCAAGAAACTAATCCCTCCCAAACCTAACAACCCAATTACTAAATGGGCAAGGGAACTAAAGAGGGACTTCTCAAATGAAGAAATAAAAATGGCAAAGAAACACATGAGGAAATGTTCACCATCCCTAGTGGTGAAGGAAATGCAAATAAAGACAACCCTGAGATACCACCTTTCCCCAGTCAGAATGTCCCACATCCACAAATCAGCCAACGACAAATGCTGGAGGGGATGTGGAGAAAGAGGAACCCTATTACACTGCTGGTGG
>NW_012267227.1:12022531-12023124 GCF_000151885.1 Dipodomys ordii
CCCCAAAAAAAAAAAAAGAATCTCACAGGGCCTTTCCTTCCCAGGCTGACTTTCAGCCATGATCCTCAGATCTCAGCCTCCTGAGTTGCTAGCTAGGAGTACAGATGTGAGCCACCAGCACCTGATTCTTGTTTTAAAATTCTTATTGTTGAATTTTATCAAACAACTTTTCAGTATGTTTTGAAATTACTTTTAGATGAATTGTACTGAGAATAGTTTCATAATTTTTACTAAATATAAACATTTTACTGTATTTTAAAATCTGGTTGTTAACATGGAAACCTGTTATTAAGAGCTTTAAAGATTTTATTTATATCTTTTGCAGCTTTCAGATGAAATGAAGACAGAGAAGAATATACAGGTATTTAAACTTTTTGTTCTTCAGGATTGTGTATCGAAAATATTATATCGAGCTATAATAACGTTTATGACACAAGAGATACAGATAAAAATATAGAGAAGTGTTCCAGAAAAGAAAGATAGAGGGCTGGGAAGGTAGCTCAGTGGTAGAGCGCTTGCCTTGCATACATGAGGCCCTGGGTTCGATTCCTCAGCACCACATAAGCAAAAAGAAAAAAGCCAGAAGTGGCGCT
>NW_012267227.1:12024071-12029586 GCF_000151885.1 Dipodomys ordii
ACCTCCATGTTTATTGCAGCACTGTTCACAATAGCTAGGATATGAAAACAACCCAGATGCCCCACCACAGATGAATGGATCCAAAAACGGTGGTATCTATACACAATGGAATATTATGCAGCCATTAGAAATGACAAAATAATGGCATTTGCAGGGAAATGGATGGAGCTAGAAGAAATCATGTTGAGCGAGGTAAGCCAAGAGCAAAGAGAAACGGTACATGGTCTCCCTGATAAGTGGATGTTAAATCCAAAATGTTAGGTGATACGACAAAGTTAACATTACTTAAGAAACAAAGAATATCCACTCATCTGGTCGAACCACTACTAAATAACTCCATGCTGCTGATACATGTATGGGATATATGCGTTATATGTTATAGACCGTGATAGACAATTTGCTCCAGGAAAGTTAGAATGAGCTTGTGACTTTAAATGAACATCATTATTCCACAATACTGTGAAATTTGGGAAATTATGTAATCACTTAATCACAATAAATAAAAAAAACACCAGAAAACTAGAAGTGCGGTGATGGCTCCAGTGGTAGAGCATGAGCCTTGAGCTGAATTGTTCAAAGACAGCTCGCAGGCCTAGAGCTCAAGCCCCATGACTGACAAAAAAAAGAGAGAGAGAGAGATCTTTCATGCTATTGTTTCTAACATATTTATAAGATTATGTCTTTGTTGCCTTGTATGTTCCTTCCCCATGGTACAACCCCTGCTTTCACTATATATGATGTTGGTATATGTGGAGGGGAAGGGAAAAAAACAAATTGTTAAAACAGGGATACAGGAGAACTCATTGCAACAATGAGATGTACAAGTCGTTATGTCGAAAAACGAACTTTACAACTTTGGTGGGGGGGGAAGATGGGAAGGGATGGGAAGGGATGGGAAGGGGAAACAAAGCAGGAGGCTACAATGCTTGATAAGAAATGTGCTCATTATCTTACCCATGTAATTGTAACCCCTCTGTACAGTATTTTCACAGTAAAAATATATTTAAAAAAATAATAAAAGTATGGATAGGTTATACTTAGTAAAATTCCTAGCTCATCTTCACTCAATTTTATGTTATATCTCTAAATCAGAGTATTTAAACTTATTAAGTATTTAAACTTAAATATTATTTCTTTAAAGAACTTAAGTTTTTCTTCATTCCTAGAGAATTTGATTAAGTATATTATCAATTACTTTTTTAAAGATTCTGACGAAAAATTTGAAAAGTACAAGTTATTCCTCCAGAAATGCAGTAAAGAAAAGAAGATAATGGTATGATATTTACATTTTTCATTCTTCAAAAATTGTATTTGTATAAAACATATAAGCACTGCAGTCTCACAGATAAGCACTGTTAACACTTTTTAAACATCCTTTTAGTTTTTGGTTACTTTCTATTTCAGGAATGACTGGGTTTATCTTCTCTTCACAATATAGGGTAGGTTAGCTTTATTTTCTGGCAAGGACATTTGGATATTTATAATGTCATTAACACACCATAAGAAATTATCAGAACAGTCAGACAGGCCATGGAGGAAAAGCATAAGTGTTTGTTCTATCATGTACCAAATAATTTCTGGGGCTTTGTACTCTCTTGGTAGAGTATAGGTATCTTCATATCATTGCAAGTTATTTAAAGATTGATTTCAACTTATGTATATCCTTTGAGGTTTATAATTATTCATTTATTTTTATTATAATTTATAATAATGCATACTTTATAGTCTAAGTCCCATGTTTAACTTCTTCCTTTAGAAAAAAATAATACTTTCAATCATTATTTTGTCAATGTTTTTAAAAAATCTTCATATTTTCACTAAAATTATAATAGGCTTTTGAATTACTTACATATAATTAGCCCTTTTCAAAAATAAATTTTTCAGTTACATATTGTTAATGCTATAAAGATTTAAGTATCTGCCACCATTAGCCAATCCACTTAATTAAATATTTTAAAAGACTCATGTCCAATTAACCACCAGAAAACTGGAAGTAGTGCTATGGCTCAAAGTGCTAGAGTACTAGCCTTGAACAGAAGAACTCAGGGACAGTGCCTATGACCTGAGACTCATAACTTTCCTGCCAGGATGGCTTTCAACCATGATCTTCAGATCTCAGCCTCCTGAGTAGCTAGGATTATAGGTGTGAGTCGCCAGCACCTGGCTAGAAAATTTAAATTTATTATTTCTTACTATAAATCACTAAGGGAGGAATTTTAGAAAATTGGGAAAAAGAGATAAGCACTAAAAAGGAATTACAATCAAAATTTTATCATTTATAGATAAGTCAGCTTATTTCATTTGTGTTTTCTTAGAAAAAAAATTTTCTAATCCATCAATGCACTACCAAGTTTTTAACACTTTTTTTTTTTTTTGCCAGTCATGAGGCCTGAACTCTGGGCCTGAGATCTGTCCCTCAGCTCTTCAGCTCAAGGCTAGCACTCTACCACTTGAGCCACAGCCCCACTTCCGGCTTTTTCTGCTTATATGGTGCTGAGGAATCAAACCCAGGACCTTATACATGCAAGACAAACACTCTACCACTGAGCCAACTTCCCAGCTAACACATATTTTAAATAATTTTAAAATGTATGTTTCATAAACAAGCTAATTTATTAGGCCTTTTGTTGAACAATTAAGTTAGTTTTCATTATTCATTGTCATTTACAAAGATTCTTTTCCATGATTATAAGGATAAATGTCTAAAAGGAGAACCAACTGGGGAAGTATTGGTTTTAAGTGTTTTTCTATACATTGCTAGGTTGATGTTTAGATAGCAACTATTTCTGTTTGTAATAATGGAATCTCTGACTGATGCTTTACCCATACTCTTGCCCACACTTACACTTATGGCTTTTTGGTGGTTAACTGGCTAGGTTCTCACAGTCTTTCCTGCCTGGGCAGATCCCAGCCTCTTCAGTAGCTAAGGTTACAGGTATGGACGAACAACACTCAGCTTATTTTTAGTTTTAAGAGCTATTTATACTTCAAAGTATTAAATTTTCTCAGTAATATGAGTTACAAATATTTATCCCATTTTCTCTTAACCCAAAAGGTTTTTGGTTTGGTTTGGTTTGGTTGGTTGTGTGGCTTGAACTCAGGGGCCTGGGCACTGTCTCCTGAGTTCTTTTATTTAGGCTAGCATTCTATCACTTTGAGCTCAGCTCTACTTCTGCTTTTCTGGTGGTTATTGGAGATCAGAGTCTCACAGATGTCCTTGCCTGGGCTGGGTTCGAACCACAATCCTCAGATCTCAGCTTCCTGAATAGTTAGGATTCCCAGTGCCCTGTGCAAAAGTATTTTTTGCTACATAGAATTTTATATGTTCATGGATATATAATTTTTGCTAACTTTCTTAGGGCAACATAGTTTTTAGAAAGATTTCTTCATCGCTAGGTCATAGATATAGTCATACTTACTCTTTTGTATGTGTCCTTTAGTTTTAAAATCTTGGGGCTGGGAAGGGGGCTCCGTGGTAGAGTGTTTGCCCTGCATGCATGAGGCCCTGGGTTCGATTCCTCAGCACCATATAAGCAAAAAGAAAAAAGCCGGAACTGGTGCTATGGCTCAAGTGGTAGAGCGCTAGCCTTGAGCTGAAGAGCTGAGGGACAGATCTCAGGCCCAGAGTTCAGGCCCCATGACCGGACACCCCCACAAAAAATAAATAATAAAAAAATAAAATCTGTGTGATTTTCTCTATATAAGCTTTACATACCACCTGTTACATTTTTCATAGGCATTACAAATTTTTATTAATAATCTTGGCAAGATTGTTTGCTAACACATTTTCCCATTATTAATGTCTTATAGGATGTTATTATTATTGCCTTATGAATATTAACAATGTTAGGGATTCCCATGCTATCTCTGACATTAATGGAGAGGATATAGGTATATTGCTATTAAGTGTAATTTAAATGTTCATATAATTATATTTTTACATTAAGAAATTTTTAGTTTTTTTCAAAATATATAGAAGTGTATATGGATGTAGATGTAGAATAAATTATTATTAATGATGAAATATCAGTGTTTTGAAATGAGAGGGGATGAGTGTACTATGGTGAGAACAAAAGGTAATTTCATCCTTGAACCTGTAAATGTGACAGATTACATTGGCACCTCTTCAGACTTTGAACCTCATTAAATAATGCATCATTGCTTCCTTGTTTTTGTTTTATTTAGTCTTTGCATCTATATTTAATAAGGTAATCATTTTCTATATAATCTCGTAGTTGATTTTAGTATTAAAATCATACTGAACCTCAGGAAGTATACTTAGTTTTATATCCCTTTGATCTAAAATAATTTGTAGAATATAAGGATACCATTTGTCTATCAAAAGTTTCCTGAAAATTTATATTCATAATGATATATTATTTATATTGTACAGAAAGGAATGATTAAATTAGTAGAAAAGCTGTATGAGCGAGACACAGTGACTCACTTCTGCAATCCTAGCTATTTGGGAGGTAGAGATTAGGAGGGTGGCAGTCCCAGGCCAGACAGGGCAAAAAGTTTGCAAGATTTTATTTCAACCAATAGCTCAGCAAGGTGCTGCATTCCTGTACTGCAGGAAATATAAAATAGGATTTTCAAAATAGACCATATAGTAGTTCATACAAGGAACGTAAGCAAATACAAGGGGATTGACATAATTCCCTGTATCCTATCCAACCACAGTGGAATCAGGCTAGTTCTCAATAAGAAAACATACTGCAGGAATTACTCAAATACATGGAAATTGAACAGCACACTTCTAAGCAACACCTGGGTAACAAGAAATTAGAGAGGAAATTAAAAAGTTCCTACATTCAATGAAAATGAATATGTATCACAAAGAAACTTGTGGGACCCAGCAAAGGCAGTCCTGAGGCAAATTTATCACCCTCAGTGCCCACATCAAGAAAATAGAGACAGACCAAGTAAATAATCTCATGTTGCAATTAAAACAGCTAGAAAAACATGAAAAAATGGAACCTAAAGTTACTAGACAGAGCCAGATAATCAAATTAAGAGTGGAAATTAATGAGATTGAGAATAGGAAAATAATAAATAAAGTTAATAAAAACAAAAAACTGGTTCTTTGAAAAAATAAATAAAACTGATGGACCTTTGGCAAGATTGATTAAGAAAGGAAGAGAGGAAACCCAAATTAACAAGATCAGGGATGTCACGGGAAAAATCACAACAAATACCCAAGACATCCAAACAATTATAAAGAACTATTTTCAATAGCTATACTCTAAAGAAAGAAAATCTAGCAGAAATGGATGCATTTTTAGAAAAATACAAGTTGCCCAAACTGAGCAAAGAAGAAGTAAATCAGCCGGGCGCTGGTGGCTCACGCCTGTAATCCTAGCTACTCAGGAGGCTGAGATCTGAGGATCGCGGTTCAAAGCCAGCCCAGGCAGGAGAGACAGTGAGACTCTTATCTCCAATAAACCACCAGAAAACCGGAAGTGGCGCTGTAGCTCAAGTGGTTGAGCGCTCGCCTTGAGCTGAAGAGCTGAGG
>NW_012267227.1:12032436-12041575 GCF_000151885.1 Dipodomys ordii
AGTGGTAGAGCACTAGCCTTGAGCTGAAGAGCTGAGGGACAGCGCCCAGACCCAGAGTTCAGGCCCCACGACCGGACCAAAAAAAAAAAAAAGCAGGCATAGAGCCTTTCTCTTTCTGCCTCGTTCATATTTCTTATGTCATCTAGCTAACATTGTAAATCATTTGACCATATACCAAAACTAGTTCTGAAATATGATTGCTTTTGCATTTGCCATATAAGGATGCTAAGATACATCTTTTTCCAGAAAAAATATGAAGATGTTTCTCTTAGATATAACATAGTATAGTACCATGAAATAAAATCATTGTTAATTTCTATTCTGTGATATTTTTCTTTTTTTCTAGGGTTCTGATTTCTCAGGTTTCAAAATAAGTGATACTACTCCATTACCCAGACATGTGGATGCTAAACGAGTTTTCCTTTTTATTTTAAAAAACCATGCCATTGAAGTAGGTAAACTTGACTTTGTTACTGTATAATAAACTTTGAGAATATCATTTTATAAGCCAGATCTATATTTAAAGCTATGACAAATTAATTATTAAGCAAAAGTTGATCTTCGGACATTAAACTTGGCAGGAAATACCAGTGATGTCTAATGCCATTTATCAAAAGATTATGTATTAGGCAGTGCTAGTGCCTACAAATCTAAGGATACACTGACTGATCATGTGACCAGATGCCATGCATTTCCTTCTCTTTCTACACTCTCAGCTCAGGATAGTTTAGCCTGCTGCCTTTACTCTAAAATAACTTACAAGTCAGGTTGTCATTAAAATTTAACTTTTTACTTTTTAAAGTAGCTACCAGAGGGGCTAGGAAGGTGGTTCAGTGGTAGAATGCTTGCCTTGCATGCATGAGGACCTAGGTTCGATTCCTAAGCACCACATAAGCAGAAAAATGAGCCGGAAGTGGCACTGTGGTTCAAGTGGTTCAGCCGTGAGCTGAAGAGCTGAGGGACAGTGTAGGCCCCACAACTGACAAAAAAGTAAATAAAAATAAAGTAGCCACCAGAAAATTAATATCATAAATGTGGCTCATGTTAATTATCTGTTGGACTATGCTGATCAGTAACCATGGAATACATTCTTTGTAAAGCACATTTACATTAGCATTTTTGTGATCTAATTTTAATTTGAGATTCACCTATCTCTTCTGTAGGAAAGACTTTGTAAAGTCTGGAAGCACCATTTTCTCTCAGAAGCCTCCATTTACCTTCTGCATGACTGCTTTTGGTGGTGGTTTCTCTATAAATTTAAGGTAAATGATATTTTTTCAAAGTTCTGTTTTATAAACATAGTAGCATAGTTAATTTTTCAGTAGAAGTAACACATACAAAAATATTTTTCTAGGTCTTCTCACAGAGATTAGATTATGAGCATTCCATACATGCCAAAAAAATCCTATTGAAACTCTCCTTTTTTTGTAGGACTAAGACATCAGTACAGATTTCAAAGATCTTGAACCATTATTAATCAGAAAAAGATAGATGAATTCAAGTACCATAGTGAATAATACAACTAAGGTTGTAACTTTCCTCAATTATAATGTGTAACTTTCACAAAACTCACTGAAAATCAGTGAGATTTAAAGAGGTTCAATTTGAAAAGGAGTCTACAGATCAGCCGGGCACTGGTGGCTCACACCTGTAATACTTCTACTCAAGAGGCTGAGATCTGAGGATTGCAGTTCAAAACAGGAAAAGTCCACGAGACTTTTATCTCCAATTAACCACCAGAAAACTGGAAGTGATGCTGTGGCTGAAGTGGTAGAGCACTTGTGTTGAGCTGTAGAGCTCAAGAACAGCAGCCAGGTCCAGAGTTCAAGCCCCACGACTGACAAAAAAAAAGAATCTAAAGATCAAAGAAAGAGAAGGTCTTTACTTGACTTGAAAAGGGTGAGACTTAGAATTACGATCAAAGTGGTGATCTGAGAAAAAAAATCAGAGATTGGAAATTAATAATATATAAGGCAGAGTTTGACTTCAAGAATTTCCATAAGGAAATGATAATACTCTTAAGATTTATAAAAATTGCACTTAGGAGCCAGGCTCTGGTGACTCATGCCTATAATCCCAGCTACTCAGGACACTGAGATTTGAGGATTATGGTTTAAAGCCAGCCTGGGCAAGAAAGTCTATGAGACTCTTATCCCCAGTTAACCACTAGAAAGCTGAAAGTGGCAATGTGGCTCAAAGTGGTAGAGGGCTATCCTTGCAAAAGAAGGACAGGGACAGTGCCCAGGCCCTCAGTTCAAGCCCCAGGACTAGCACACACACAAAAAATGCCCTTACGACCTTGACTCCCAAAAAAGCAGGAAAATTTTTCATTGCCACTCATACAAAATAAGCCATATAACATTTAAAGCCCCATTTTTTTAACCCATCACTCAAAGTCCATTCCAAACAATAATACCAGGGGTAAAGAATAAGTACAACAGGGTGCTGGTGGCTTACACCTGTAATTCTAGCTACTCAGGAGGCTGAGATCTGAGGATTGTAGTTCAAAGCCAGCCTGGGCAGGAAAGTCCGTGAGACTCTTAGCTCAAATTAACCATTAGAAAACCAGAAATGTCACTGTGACTCAGAGTGGTATAACATTAGCCTTAAGCAAAACAGCTCAGGGACAGAGCTCAGGCACAACACCCAGGTCCTGAGTTCAAGCCTCATGGCTGATTTAAAAAAAAAAAAAGGAGTACATATGCTAAACTAGTCAATCCCAAAAGATGACATAATAAACCTAAGTATTTATGCACCTATTAAAAGGCCTCAATACACATTTAATAACAGTACTCCCTGGGGAAATACACAAACACATAAGTTTAGTTTCAGATTTCAATACCTTACCTTTGGTTATTGGTAAAGTATATAGAAAATCAGAGATTTAAACATCATGACAACTTGACATTTATGAAGCAACATTCATGTTTTAGTTCATTTTGTGTTGCTTTAACAGAATACTACAAAATAAGTACTTTATAATGAACAGAACTGGTTGATTTGTGTGGTTTGGTGAGCTGAGAGGTCCAAGTTCTAGGAAGGTACTAGACATCTGGCAGAAGAATTCTTGGTAGTCCATCCATGGTAGAAGGCAGAAGGGCAAGAATGAGAGGTTGAGAAGAAGACATAGAGAGCGTAAGAGTGAGGAGAGGTGAATCTATGCCCATGAGAATAGTAATAATCTATTCATAAGGGTGGTTTCCCATAACCTAAATGTCTCCCATTAGGTCCCACCCCCACTACGACATCAGTTATGATCAGATTCCAAGACATTAACTGGTGGGACATTCAGGCTAAAGAACCCTCCAAAAACAGCAGAATCCATATTTTCTCAGGTGCACAACTTAAATATGTGCCAAATAAGCTGTATTCTAAGCTACAGAGTTAGAGTATAAATGAAAAATAGTAGGATACCTGGAAAAGTCTCCAAAATTTTGGAAACTAAAGGACATACCTTTCAAAACCACAAGTTGAACCAGGAATCAAACATTGTTTGGCACTGAATGCAAAAGAAAACACAGATTGAAATTTGTGAGATGCTTGTAGAAGAGTATTTAATGAGAAATTTAAAACATTGAAATACATATACAATTAAACAAGAAACATCAGTCTTTGAATATTTCAAAAAAATAGAGAAAAACAAATGTATTAAACTCATTCTGAAGAAAATATGAGCAATATAAGAAAGCTAACCATAGAAATTGCTTTAATTTCACACTGAAGTTCTGGTTGTGAGTTTTGTTAAGAAAGAATAGAAGGGAATTAGGAAATATGAGCAATATAAGAAAGCTAACCACAGAAATTGCTTTAATTTCACACTGAAGTTCTGGTTGTGAATTTTGTTCGGAAAGAATAGAGGGTAACTAAGTCATCTGTTGCTTTTTATATATTAACTACCATGCAAGAAATTTTATTCCTCAAATGATTGCATGCATTCTGTATGCCATCACTATACTGAGTGCTTAAAATACAAAATTACACAAAGTCTAATTATTGTTTAATTTTATTCCTCCTCTGAGGTATGGTATATGTGCCCTACATTTGTTAGATGAGAAAATGGAGGGGGCTGGGAATGTGGTTTAGTGGTAGAGTTCATGCCTAGCACGCATGAAGCCCTGGGTTTGATTCCTCAGTACCACATAAACAGAAAAAGCCAGAAGTGGCGCTGTGGCTCAAGTGGTAGAGTGCTAGCCTTGAGCACAGACAGGCTCAAAGACATCCTGAGTTCAAGCCCCAGGACCAGCAAAAAAAAAAAGGAAAACCTGAGACACTGCCAAGTGCCAGTGGCTCATAGCTGTAATCCTAGCTACCCAGGAGGTGAGATCTGAGGATCACAGTTCAAAGCTAGCCCAGGCAGGAAAGTCCATAAAACTCTTATCTCCAGTAAACTACTCAGAAAAAAGCTAGATGAGTGTCATTGTGGCCCGAGCACTAGTCTTGAGCAAAAGAGCTCAGGGACTGTGCCCAGGTCTTGAGTTCAAGCCCCACAACCAACAAAAAAAAAATACCCAAAGAACAAAAACATGAGTATCTTGCCAAAGGCAATGCAATTAATAAATAACAAAGTCAGTCAAATTCAGCTGTGTGTGGTGCCCAAACCCATGCTTCTTTCACTACGTTGACTGATATATATACTTTAAGAACATAAAAAATTATTGAGATTATGTAAATAATTCTTAATTTAAATCACAATATTGACAATTACATACATGTTTTGTTTTTTCAGCCTGACAGAAAAAGTCAAGATTACTTATTTGATAGAATTTCAGAAAGCTATGTAACACTTTTTCTGAGCATACCTCTAAGTCGAAAAGATGCATTCTTACAGGTAACCAGTGAAAATAATAATTATGCTGACTACTTTTAGCCTGAATGAATTCGAAAAACTTACTATCTTGAACACATTTGAGAACATATTTCATTACTTTTGAAACCAAAGTTGCCTGATGTGGAGTAAGTATTAGCCACTAAAAAATTATGCTCTCAGCCTAGTGCCAGTGGCTCATGCCTGTAATCCTAGCTACTCAAGAGGCTGAGATCTGAGGATCACAGTTCAAAGCCAGCCCAGGCAGGAAAGTCCATGAAACTCTTATCTCCAATAAAAACCAGAAAACTGGAAGTGGCACTGTAGCCCTAGTGGTAGCACTCGCCTTGAGCTGAAGATCTGAGGGAGAGCGCTCAGGCCCAGAGTTCAAGCCCCACGAACAACAAAAAATAAAATCTTATTCAATTAGTGACTTAACATGTGAATGCAGAATACCAAAATAGAGGGGCTGGGAAGGTAGCTCAGTGGTAGAGTGCATGCCTTGCAAGCATGAGGCCCTGGGTTCGATTCCTCAGCACCACATAAACAGAAAAAGCCGGAAGTGGCGCTGTGGCTCCAGTGGTAGAGCACTAGCCTTGAGCTGAAGAGCTGAGGGACAGCGCCCAGACCCAGAGTTCAGGCCCCATGACCGGCAAAAAAAAAAAAAAACAATACCAAAATAGATATATATATTTGTGTTCAGTGTAAAAAATTTTGCAAGGTACCAGCTCACATCTGTAATTCTAGCTACTCAGGAGATCTGAGGATTGCAGTTTGAAGCCAGCCCAGACAGTGAAGTCCTTGAACCTCTTATCTCCAATTAACC
This sequence comes from Dipodomys ordii, assembly GCF_000151885.1. Classification (NCBI taxonomy): domain Eukaryota; kingdom Metazoa; phylum Chordata; class Mammalia; order Rodentia; family Heteromyidae; genus Dipodomys; species Dipodomys ordii. The sequence continues at coordinate 12,038,067 of NW_012267227.1, forward strand.
AGAAAACTGGAAGTGGCGCTGTGGCTTAAGTGGTAGAGCACTTGCCTTGAGCTGCAGAGCTGAGGGACAGTGCTCAGGCTCAAAGTTCAAGCCCCATGACCGACAAAAAAAAAAAATCTTGTATCCTTGAGAAGAAGTTAATAAAGATGTTAATGGGATACTTGTAAGGCAATATATGTGTTTATATCTTGTTTTTAATTTTTGAACAATATTGATTGCAATATATAAATGCTCCTGAACAATATAATTCTTTAAAAATATGCTTTTTATTATGACAACCCATGTGTATCATTTTTCTAAAAAGAAGGTAGCAACAGCAAGGTTAAATGAAATAAAAGATTAATCATCGAATTACTTCAGTTGTTTACTTCATCCTGTATTGAAGTTAATTTTTTTTTTTGCCAAATGCTGTCAGATCAACTTAATTTTCTTCTCTTCGTTGTTCATGTTCCTTAAAGTTACAAAGAAGTAATAAAATGGTTAAAAATAAGCTTTAAGAAAAAAGCAATACACCTGTATTTTAAACTTATAATATGTTTGATAATTAGAAAATATAAAATTAATCTACACTAACTCCAGGTGTACCCAGATTGTCTGGCACAAGCTATCTGTACGGCATTTTATGAAGCATTTCCACAGTCTACAAACCTCTTTAATGATGAATTTAAAGAAGATCTAGGGAATACCATTTACCTTTGGCTGACAGGTATGAATATGTCATTTAAGTACTGTTTATTACACTGAATCCTTAACTTTTGGGGATTGAGCAGGATGCCTGCCAGTGGCTCATGGCTATAATCCTAGCTACTTGGAGGCTGAGACTTGATGATTAGAGTTCAAAGCCAGCACAGGCAGGAAACTCCTTGAGACTCTTATCTCCAATTAAATACCAAAAAGCTGAAAGTAGAACTCAAGTAGTAGAGTGCTGGCCTTTAGCACAAAAGCTTAAAGACAACACCTAGACCTGAGTTCAAGCCCAGGAATGGCACAAAAAAAATGTGGATTAAATATTGTTTACTCAGATCAAGAAATTGATATTTCTTTGCATTATAAAAATGATATTAAATATGATTATATATTTATTAATACATAATTTGTTATATATTTATCTTTATATTTAAATATGCTATAATACAATAGCATGTTTTTAAATGCTATGTTTAACTTCTTAACAAAATTAGTTCTTAGCTTTAAAAGGCAAAATAATTTTAATCAATGAAATTATTACAGATTACAGCAGAAATGATACCATATGTGAAAGATAAATACTTTCAACTGCTGTGAGGAGCAGGACATTTCTTAAAAGTTCTTTTACAGACTGAATAGTGTCTCCCTCCCGATTTTTATATTGAAGTGGAATTATAACCCTTATAATGTGACTGTGTTGTAGATAGGGGAGATCAACATATGGGTAACACCGAGATGATTAGAACAAGAAGGTAGATGGAGGTTATCAGAACTGGGCATATGGCTGGTACAACTGTAGTCCTCAGTGGCCTTTCCTGCAGCAGTCTACATCAACCTTTGCTGCTAGGGACTTGAACAACCCTAATAGCAGCAGCCATAGACTCCTAGAGGCTTTCACAGTGGATCTTCCCTTGGTGTTTATCAATAGAGACTTCAGCAGCCTGCTCCAGAGGACACTGGTGACTTTTGCCACTGATATCACCAATACCTCAAATGGTCCGGGACTTTGGTGCTGCTGCTTCTCTGTGCATACCTACAATCTAGACCTTGGCTCCATGGCAGCGGAGTACATGCCCACACCTCATGCATCAAAACCACCACAGTAGTGAGTCAGCCCACATCCTATAACCCAAGCCACTATTTTCTGCACACTCATAAACTCCAGACTCTGGTTCTTTAATCGCTCTATAAATGCTTACACTTTAAAAACCAGAGCCACTACTATATCAACAAAAGAAAACTGAAAAAGAGTCACTCAGATTAATCAAACTAATAGCTTCTGAGTATATTATCTAGTGGACAACTAATTCTAAAAAAGTAATTACTGAGGTTGGGCATAGTGAGTCATGCCTATAGTCTTAGCTACTTGGGAGGCAAAGATAAGACAGTCTTGGTTGGAGACCAGCCTAGGCATAAAGTTAGTGAGACCCTCTCAAAGTTTAAGCCAATAGTGGTGGTTTGCTCTTGTAATCCTATCTGCACAGACGCAGAGGTAAGAGGATCATAGTCTTAAGGCCAGTCCCAGGCAGAAGATCATGAGCCCATCTGAAAATAGAAAATTTGGATTTGATAATGTAATCTGATTTGGCAGATGTGCATTTTCTATAAACAGGTCTAAAACCTCCAAAAGACATTTGGACCCATTGGAATCTGAAAGACCTCATCACCACCACAATTCATGGGGTCAATAGAGCACCTGCAAAATCACTGATGGAAAGGATGGCAAACAGTCAAGAACGCATAAGCACTGGTAAGTAAATGTTTGTTGTGTGAGCCACAGAAAGAGAAAGGCAGCCTAAACCAAGGAATTAGGTTATTTTTTGGTCATGACTTCTTAGTTCATTTTTTGTGAAGGTCTCAATACCATTTTATTTAGATTGTTGTTACAATGATACATGCTTAAGGGTTTTTCTGGTTTACCTGTTACAATTATTTATTGCTTTTTGGAACTTGTATCCATACAGATACACTAGACATTCTCATTCTTAGCTTATATTGCTAGCTGGTAATAGTGTTACTCTTTGTTGCTGGTTCAATGGTTTTGTTTTTTGTATGGGTGTGATGGGAAGATTATTTTGCCAATGGATGAGCTTAATATTTTTACTTAGTATATTGTGTTTGCTTTAGAATTTCAGTTTTGTGGCATTTTTGTCTAGATTTAGTTAAGATTATGAAAATACCTACCTGTATTTTTCACTACTTTATTTCTTTAGTCAATTTGTTTCTTTCATCTGTTTGGAATTTACTTTGTTATAAGGAAGACAGTTATTTTTCCATAGGATGTTTTGTTCCGGATGACTCCTTTATTAAATAATCTACTTATAAATCATTTAAAATACCCATTTTTTAATATATTTTGTATTCTCTTTTGGTTCTTGAACTATTTATCAAACGGCTGTATCAGGCCAACCTCTTTAATTACATTAATGAACTTTGTAAGATGAATTTGTTTTTCTCTTGTTTATGCTATATCCCCACTACCAAACATAAGTCTAATATTCAGGCCTTGTTTCTGACCAGGTAATTCAAAATCCAGGCTCTCTACTTTTTAACACTTCTCTTACAATTTCATTGTGCAGCAAAATTAAAACAGCTAGTTGAGGGGTGGGAGAAAGGGAGAGGAAGAGGGAGAGAGGAGGAGAGTCAGTATGCTTTTCCAATGCCTTCATTTATAAACCAGGAAGAAGGGAGACTAGCCAATTTAATCTGCTCTTCTGATAGCTATTCTTTTTTTTTTGGTCCGGTCGTGGGGCCTGAACTCTGGGCCTGGGCGCTGTCCCTCAGCTCTTCAGCTCAAGGCTAGCACTCTACTACTTGAGCCA